>NW_006399806.1:15216327-15216828 GCF_000299155.1 Elephantulus edwardii
ATTTTTCTTTTTCTTATTTCAAACATTTTAAATATGATTAGCTTAACCATACACTATACAAATTATGACCTGTTAGAAACTGCCTCCATTTCCACCTGTAAAGTAGAAATACACAGATCCTTTCAAGTTGCAACTGCTGTTCCTTTATCTTCTTCTGGTTCCCTCTGGAAAGATCTTGCTTTTATGTGCTATCTCTTGTTAGAGCATAAATGCTACATAACAATCCAACTCAATGTATTTTGCATAAAGTCTACAAACAACACATTGCTGCCAAGTTGGGAAGAACTCACAGCTGACACATCAATTATAGATTTGGTCTGCTTCTAAGTTGGTGTTGAAGAAGAGTACTAAATATCCCATGAACTGCCAAAAGAAACAAATGAAAACGCAACACCAAACACAGATCTATCAACAACAACAAAAACAACAGCTTAGAGAGAGATCAGTTGTCCTAGTGGACAGAAAGTGATTCTACCAAGCCAAATGTGGGTAACTTTAATC
>NW_006399806.1:15217408-15220340 GCF_000299155.1 Elephantulus edwardii
GGCACAGACTAGGTCAGGGTTAAGAACTGGGATCTATATGAGTCACTCACTCTCAACTAGATGGCACCTAATGACAACAACAACAACATATATTTAAGCAAATTATTTTAAATATATGTGCAAAGAGCTAGAGTTAGAAGATTAAAAGAGAATACATTCAGGATTTTTCAAGCTGAAAGAAAAGGAAAAAAATTCAAGCCTCAAGTTCCAATACTGAAGGATTCTATAAGCAAAATTTTGAACTATACAGGAAGCATCAAAAGTAGATGAAAGGAATACATAGTCACTGGACCACAAAGAATTGGTTAACATGGAACCATTTCATAAAGAAGCATATGATCAAGAACCAATAGTAATGAAAGAAGTTCAAGATGCACTGAAGGCATTGTCAAAAAACTAAGTCCCCAAGAATTGATGGTGTGGCAATTGACATGTTTCAACAAGCAAATAAAGTCCTGATTGTAATCACTAGTCTCTACCTAGATATTTGGAAGACGGTTACCTGGCCAGTTGATGGAAAGAGATCCATTTCCAAAAAAGGCTATCCAACAGAATGTGGAAATTATTGAACAATATTACATGTAATTAAAATCTTGCTGAAAATTCTTCAGAAATTGTTAGAACAAGTACATCAATAGGAAACTGATAAAAATTCAATCTGAATTCAGAACAGATCCTAGTATGAGGGACCTTGATGATGTCAGGTAGATCTTTGCTGAAAGCAGAAAATAGTAGAAAACTATTTACTTATGTTTTCTTGAGCGAGCTCTGGTAGTCTAATGGCAAGAAGCTGTGCTGCAATCCTGAAGGCACATGGTTTAAGGCCACCAGTTTTTCTACAGGAGAAGGACGGGCAGTCTTCCTCCCATGCAATTAAATGCCTCTGGAAACCCACCGGAGGGACAGCTATGGGTTGATTCTTACTCTACAGTATACAACAACATGTTTTATTGACTATGCAAAGTCATATAACTATGAGGTCATAACAAATTATGGCTTGTTGTTGATACATGTTGTTGAGTTGCCTGCGCCTCACAGGGAACCTAAGTGCAATAGCTCTGAATACTATCCTATCCTGATCCAGTTTCTCTGACTCTGACACACCTAATCCCATTACCCCAGTTACCTTGTCAGTCCATCTAATCTGGGGTCTTCCTCTCCTGCACTGTCCATCCACCCTTCCAAGCATAATGTCCTTTCCCAAGGCAGGAAGATCTGTATAAAATTCCTTTCTGGTATAGGGAACACTAGTGGCTTAGTGATAAGGAGTTGCACTGACAAACCAAAGATACACAGTTCAAGTCCACCAGCTTCTCTGTAAGAGGAAAATGGGAAATCTTCTCTTGTGTGATTTACTGCCACTGAAAATCTGATGGACGATGACTTACAAACCAATACAAACTCACAGGTGCATAATAACAGCTCCTGCTAAATGATTCAGTATTCGTGAAATGGATAAGACATTAAAACAAACATACTCCTAACTCTTATATTGGTATTTGGGATAACAAGAATGAGAAGCTTTTAAAGGGGTGAACCAGCATGTTCCAGTGGTATTATCTAGTAAAGTTTTCTTACCTTCAACATAAAGGAGGTCTTAATTACATTTAAACTCACAATTGTATTTTTTTTAAATGAAACTGAAACATGTTCTTTTATACCAAAGTTGAAGATGTCTTAGAGTAGAGGGACTCAGTAAATTCTGAATTTTCTTTGTCCATAGACTGATTTTCTGAATTTTACCAGCTAGAAATAGCAAGTGAACAAAATTTTCTTTAGTAGCAGTTTTCTCTCAGTTATTTTACTCTTAATAACCATGTCTATAGTTGAAAAATGGCAATGAGACAGATAGAAGAAATGCAAATTTGTCCATTATTAATAGCTAATATTGGCAGCTTCTAAAGTGCACATGACATGCTTTATTTGTTGTACACAGATGGGCCTCCATTAAATATAGAGAGAGCAGATCTCAAGGACTATGAGTCAAACGATGACTTTGTCAGTCGATAATTTTTCCCAAATACCCATTATACACAAATGTCTCCTTTATATGCTGTAGAAATTTTCAAATTAGCTCAGAAGGCAGAGGAGGACATAGTGTAATGGGAGGATAATCATGAAGATAAAAATGGTAACTGAAAATCAATGCTTGAAAGTTCTAAGCATATACTTTATCCCCATTTTATGTCTCATTATTCCTGTTTTGCACTTTTTCCTTCTTCATATTATAACATGATAAGTTTTCTGAACATATTCTTTTTTCATATCATGGTGTACATGTCTATGATGATAAATCATCTGTCTTTAATTCATACTTTCAGGCTAAATGAGTCTGATTTCTGGAAATCTCCCTTTATCCTTCTCCTGATTGAACCAGTTGCCACTCTTCTGCCTCTCCACGGCATCTATACTTACTCCCAGAAAAGTTTTTGCTATATAAACTTAAAATGTTTATTATGAATCTGCAAAACAAAATGTTTCTGCTTCGTAGCTTAGATTTTATCTGAGTATACACAAACCATTTTATTTATCAGAAATAAATAAAATAATAATAACTATTTCACAAATTCATATGAAGCATTTGCTAGACAGGAAATGGCATAAAAATGACTGGTTAACTGTAGGGTATATAAATATTAGAATTACTGTTCATTTGTAACTTTGAATCTTAACATTATTTCTCTAAATTAGATTTTTATTGATTATCAGCAACAAAAAAGAAAAGACTTGATAAATTAAAAAGTACGATTTTAGAATAATAAAAAAGAATAAATAAAAAAGGAATGTGGGGTCAAGATTGGTGGAAGATCTATCAACAACCTGTGATATGCAGAGGACACAACCCTGCTTGCGGAAAGTGAGGCGGACCTGAAGCGCTTGCTGCAGAGGGTCAAGGACTGCAGCCTCCAATATGGATTGAGGCTCAGTATCA
>NW_006399806.1:15221700-15224444 GCF_000299155.1 Elephantulus edwardii
CCTTTTTTCTGTTATGTAAAAGACAACTAAATGAAAATTATCTTGTGTATATTTTACACTGAATGAGAATATGTTAATCTGTGAATGAGACTATTTTAAATATTGTAAATAGTGAATTAAATTAGTGATATAATTTAAAAAAATAAAGAATAATAAAAAAGATAACTAATGTGTGTTTATAAATAGAATATGAACTTAGTGATCACATCCAGGGACGTGTCTGTTTCGAAATGTGTAATTGGTATGATATTGATTTTGGGGTTTTGTTTTTTGCAAATTCCTTCAGAGCAGTTTGAACTTCTTCCTATGTCACCACAGGCTCTCTCTCATACATTGTTTCATGAAATTCTTCTGTGCCACCTAATTTCTTTTGATAACAATGACTCTATATACTTCCTCTATCTTCTTTTAATGCTTCCTAGATGATTGAATATTCTGCCCATAGGATTCTTAAGGATTGCATCTTGAGGCTTGAATTTGTTCTTCAGTTCTTTCAGTTTAAGAAATACCACGAGAGTTTAGTCCTTTTGATTTTCTGACTCAAGCTCTTTACACATTTTATAATACTTTACTCTGTCTTCCCAAAACACCCTTTTAAATCTTCTATTCAGCTCCCTAATGTCTTGATTTCTTCCCTTTGCCTTGGCTTCTCAGCCAAGAAATCTGTAGAATAACCATTCAGCCCCTGTCCAACCGACTGTTAGAGATCCATATTTGTTCCCAATCTAAAGAAAGGTGACCCAACAGAGAGCAGAAATGAGAAAAAAAAACCCCCCCCAAAAAAAAACCCAAACAAAAAAACCCACACACAAGCAAGATTCTGCTTAAAATTATCAAAAAACAGCTGGAACAGCACATCCACAGAGAACTGCCATAAGTGCAGGCTGCACTTAGAAGAGGCTGTGGTACTAGGGATATTATACCTAATGTTAGGTGGGTCTCAGATAAAAGCAAGAATACCAGAGGTATATCTATTTGTGTTTCATTGACTGTACAAAGGCATTTGACTATGTGGATCACAACAACCTGTGGCTAACTCTGAAAAGAATGGGAATCCAAGAACACTTGAATGTGCTTACATGAAACCTATATTTAGACCCGGGGACTGCTAAAAGGACAAACAACAGATTTGCCCTGGAGAGGGTGAAACCAGGCTGATTCTTGGAGGTAAGGATTCTGAAGCTCCATCTGACATATTTTGAGCATGGTGCAAAGAAGGACCATTGGAGAGGGACATCATGCTTGGAAGGGTGGAGGGACAGCACAAGAGAGGAAGACCCTGGATGAGATGGATTGACTCAGAGACTGAAGTAATGGGGTAGGTGTGTCAGAGGTGATGAGGTTGGCTCAGGATTCAGCAGGGTTCAGAACTGATATTCATAAGATCGTTATGAGTTGCAAGCAACTCAATGGCACATAATAACAACATGAAATTAGTCAAAATTATGATCTCATTATAAATTGAAGTCAATAGATATTAACCTTGGAATCTTAAACAAGGTATCTTAAACAAACAAACAAACAAACAACAACAAAAAAAAACACACAAAAAAACAACCCTTGTGCCAGCAAGTTTCTGAGTACTTTCATGAAAATTCAAAAGGTAATCAGTGTTTTTGTTTCGTTTTTAGATATTTATTTATATGTGTTGAGGCTTAGGATATTACTAATTGTAATACAACAACAACTTAAAATATTATGGCTCGTCATTATGAAAATTTAATGTTCCCTAGCGTAAGACTTCAGGGACATGCCATATAGTCAGGGATAGTAAAGTGAAAGACAATGGTGGTGGCCTGTCCCATAAGGATTCGTGTTGCTAACCCAAAGGCAAATGATCTGAATCTACTTAACCACTGAACAGTGGTTTTAAAAGATATTTGTTGAGACTATGAGGTTTCAGGGAGCTTTAGTGGCCTAGTGGTAAGAAAATGCACGGTAATCCCAAAGGCATATGGTTCAAATCCACCAGCTACTCTCCTGGAAGACAGGCAATCTCCTCCCATTAGATTAACTGTCTCTGAAAATCCACTGGATGACCAGCTATGGGTCTGTTCTGACTCAATTGTACACAACACAATATGAGGTTTCAAAGTTTAAGATAAAAGCTGTCAAATTTGGTAAGGAAATTTTGTAACATTGATAGCTTTAGGAAGATTTATCTATCAAGAGCTACCGTTCTCCATTGAAATAGAATTTCATTTATTTTTGTGACAAACCAAATTGGTCATTCCTCTTCATTGATTTGATAGTTTCTAAGAAGTTGTTGTTGTTGTTATGTGCTGTTGAGTTGCTGGTGACTCATAGCGACCCTATGTACAACAGCCCTAAACCATGCTCTATCTCTTGCCAATCTCACTGTCTTCAACACACCTATCCCCATTATCCCATCGACAGAATCAATCTATCTCATCGAGGGCCTTCCTCTCCTGCACCATTCCTCCATGCTCTCAAGCATGACAGCCCTCTCCAAGGACTGGTTCCTCCTTGCAACATGTGCAAAGTATGTCAGACAAATCTTCAGAATCTTTCTCTTCAAGAAACACCTTGGCTTCACCCTCTCCAGGACAAACCTGTTGTTCTCCTATCAGTCCATGGTATATTCAATACTCTTCTCCAGCACCAAAGCTCATAGATATCAACTCTCCTGTCTCCTGTCAGCCCTAGTCATTGTCCAGCTTTCTGAAGCATAGCAGTTAATGGCAAAGACCATGGCCTACATCAAGAGTACCTTAGTCTCCAGA
>NW_006399806.1:15224974-15275629 GCF_000299155.1 Elephantulus edwardii
CCTCTCATAGTCAGCCACATTTTGTTGTGATCTGCACAGTCAAATGCCGTTGTCTAGTCAATGAAACACAGATAGACAATCCTCTTGGACTCTCTGATGTCAGCCAAGATCTGTCTTACATTAGCTATGATATCCTTAGTACCATGGCCTTTTCTAACTCCAGACTATACTTCAGGCAGTTCTCTGTTGATATGCTGTTCCAGTCATTTTTGGAAGATCTTCAGCAGAATCTTGCTTGCATGTGATATCAATGATATTGTTCAATAATTTCCACACTCAGTTGGATCATCTTTCTTTTGAATGGGAACAAATATAGATCTCTTCTAGTCAGTAGGACAGATAGTTGTCCTCCAGATTTCTTGGCATAGTACCTTATGACATTTATTTATTGTTGTTGTGTACCATCTGGTCAGAACCGAACCATAGCTTACACTCTGGAGGGTTTTAGGCAGTTAATTGCATGGGAGGATATTACTCATCTTTCTCTCATGTAGCACCTGGTGGGATTCAAATCACATACCTTAAGGATTTAAGCACAGCTTCTTGCCCCTAGGCCAGCTACTGATGTTATTGTTGTTGTTATGTGCTGTTGAATTAACTGTGACTCATAGCAATCATATGTACAACAGCTCTGAAGCCTGCCCATTCCTGACCCAGTCTCACTAATTCTGATACACCTACCCCCATTGCACTACTTATGGTATTAATCTATCTCATGTTGGGTCTTCCTGTCCAGCGCAGTCCCTTCACCCTTTCAAGAATGACCTCCTTCTCCTAGGATCAGTCCCTCCTGGCCACATGCCTGAAGTACGTTAAACAGATGGATTGAGAAATTATAGTACATTCACACAATGAAATGCTCCACAGCACATAGAAGCAATGCTTTTGTAAATTATTACCTAACTTGGGAGGGACTGGAAAGCATTATGCTGAGTGAACTAATTCTGTTCCTTAGGACAAATACTGTATAAAACCATTATTGTAGAATCAATATAAGGATTCAAGGGGAGTAGGGGATGGTAGAAGCAGAGGGATGGGGGGCAGCAGAAAGGGATTAATCATAGGGTTGTACAATTTGATCGGTGAGGAGGGTGAAGGAAATTGGAAAGATCTACTCTTGAAATCAATGTGTTAGAATTTTGTAAATAAACTAGTATTAAGGGAGGGGGAGGGAGCAAAAAAATCCTAGCCTTCAAGGATAAACTTGATTTCACTCTCCCCAAGACAGACCTATTTGTTTTCTTGGTAGTCCATAGTATGTTCAAGACTCTTCTCCAGTACCACAACTCAAAGGCATCAATTCTTCTGCTGTCATCCTTGGTTATTATTCATATGCTTATACTTGATGCATAGCAAGTAACTACAAAGACAATGGCCTGGATCAGGCATATCTTAGTCTCTAGACTAACATCATTGCTTCTCAGTACTCTGGAAAGGCCCCGGACAGCAGATTTATCTAATGCAATTCATTTTTTGGTTTCCTGACTGCTGGTGCTTAAGAGATTTGATTGTGGAGCCAAGCAAGCTGTAACTGTTAAAAACCTCAACATCTTCTCCATCCATCATGGTGACGACAAAAGGCCAGTGATGAGAATCTTTGTCTTCTTGATGTTGAGCTTCAATCCATATTGAAGACTACAATCCTTGACCTTTTTCAGCAAGCACTTCAGGTCCTCCTCAATTTGATCAAGTAAGATTGTGTCATCTGAATAACACAGGTTGTTGATGAGTCGTCCTCCAATCCTGATGCCACATCAAGAAATAACATTGTATAAAGAGACAATGACGATGAAGGGAAAAGTTCAGACTGCTCCGAAGGACATGGCAAAAAAATTAAGCCCCAGCAATTGATGGAATACCAATTGACTTATTTCAGTAAACAAATGTTGTGCTGGACGTCCTTACTAGGTTGTGCAAAGAAATCTGGAGGAAAAGTACTTGACCAACTGACTGGAAGAGACCCATATTTATTCCCACTCCAAAAGTTTGACCCAATAGAGTATGACCCAATATTGTGACTATATTGATGACCCAATAGAATGTAGAAATTATTAAAAAAATCACTCATATCACACATTAGCAAAATCCTGCTGAAGATTATTCAGAAACGACTGAAAACGTATGTTAACAGAGAATTACCAGAAATAAAAGCTGGGTTTAGAAGAAGCCCTGACACTAGAGATATTAACACCAATGTCAGATGGATCTTGGCAGAAAGCAAAGACTACCAGGGGGATTTCTATCTATGCTTCATTTGACTGTGTGGATCACAAAAAATTGTGGCTAACATTGAGGAGAATGGGAATCTCCCAACGCTTGATTGTGCTTATGTAAAACCTACACTTGGACCAGGAAGCAGTCTTCAGCAAAGAGCAGGGAAATACTGAATGTTTCAAAATCATAAAGGGCGTACATCAGAGATGCATCCTATCTCCATACATTTTCAATCTATATGCAGAACAGATAATTTGGAAGGCTGGGCTTTATGAGGGGGAATGTGGTATCAGGATTGAAGGAAGACTCATCCACAACCTCTGTTATGCAGATGACAGCTATTGATAATGCAGTGTAAATTTCATTACCCTTCGGGTTTGTCATTTTGTCTTCTTTCTTAGGGCCAATGTAGGAAAATGATATTTTAAGATCAACTCTATTGTGTAATCTTTAAGGGCTATTGTCCCAGCCCATTTCAACTGTATAAGGCAAAAGTCACAGCTATCCAATTAATTCCTCTAATTAATAAACTTTATTTCTCCTTCAGCTGCTGATGGCATGCCCCATGCTGTTCATTTAACTTTCTGTCTCATGCCTTCTTTCCGACCTACTTGCATGGAGCCTTGATGGTTTGGGCATCATGCCAAGACTTTCACAGCTTTTACAAACACATTAAAAACACATTAAAACCCCTTCTGCAAATCTGTCTATGTGTACCACTGTGTCATAGTTGCATCTTTGCTAACTTCTTATCCATACCTTTATGGCTTCTCCATTTAACTACTTATTTCATGTCTGTGAATATGAATGCCTCACAGTTTCCATATTTTCAAATTCTACAGTCTTCCACATGAAATTGATCATACCCACCCACAGTTGACACAGACGACCACCATCTCCCTCTAGAAATTTCACTGATCATCTCTGCAATAAAACATTCGTTCCAGACATTTCTTTTCTTGTTTTTAAGCATGTGATAGACTTCTTACAGCTTTCCTCTTGGACATTTGTAATCCCCTCTCATCCAACCCTAGCCCTAATGACTCTGATATTGGCAAACAGAATTTCTCCCCTGTAACTCCTGTTGCCTGGAACAGTCTTCTTATTACTCTCCATCTCATTAGCTCTCTGTTTCCAAGATCAGCTGAAAAGCAGAATTTTTTCTCTTGCTTGACTTTATTGTCTCTTTCTTGCCTTCTCTGTAATACAATTATGGAAGTAATATAATCGATACTCTGAAAACAGTCTCCTTACCATGTGGATCTCAAAACTCTACTAACACATGGATCATAGATCAAAATGGTAAACTTTGTCTATTTCTATTTTAGACTGGTTCCAAAAGATCATTATTTCAAATGGTGATTGTTAGTATTTAGTATAAGACTTGATGTAGCATAGATCTCAGAGAACTTCCTTAACAGAAGTTCCTATAACTCTGTATTTCTTTTCTCTCTCTCTCTAAGGCATGGCTCAGTTAACCTAAATTCACATCAGATTTGAGGCAACAAATATCCATTGTCTACTTCAGAATTTATCAAAGAATATGATATGCACAGCCTAATTCTATTTTACTTTCTCTAGGTTTTAATACTATTTTGGTTTTCCCATTCCTTTCCTTAAAAAAAATCAGAAGATATTTGTAAGATAGATGATAGATAGATAGATAGATAATAGATAGATGCAGTGTATTGTTGTTGTTACATGCTGTCTAGTTGCCTGCCACTCAGTGAGCCTGTATACAACAGCCTTAAACCCTGCTCTATTCTGTACCAATCTCATTGCCCCCGACAACTGTCCCCATCATCCCATTCACTGAATCAATTATTATTGGTAATTTATTATAATGCCTATGTACAACATTTTAAAATACATCTCGTAGTCTCATGAGAAAAGTAGGTTTGCTAGCATCATTTGCTTGGAAAAAAAATAATTTGAGAATCCAAGCAGTTTTCTCACATTTATAGTATTAATATGACACCATATTGAGATTTAGATTCTTAACTTTTGTCTCTTAGAACCCAAATTCTCATTGTGGTGTCATCTAACAAAATCCCATGAGAAAAGTTATATTTTTAGCTTCTCTAGTGGCTTAGTCCATTGGAAGCTGCTCTGGTAGCTGAAAAGCCACATCAGTTGTGCCATGGAATCAAGACAGACCATCTCCTCCCTTGCCACTGTTGTCCTGTACTGTCGAGAGGGAACCTGACCCATAGCTGATCTTCTGGTGGGTTTTTAGAGGCAGTTAAATGTACAGGAGGAGTTTCCTACAGAGAAGCTGGTGGATTCAAACCTCATGCCAACAAGATTGCAACAGCTTCTTACACTAGGCCACCAGTGCTCCCTACCATTACAACCTCTAAAAATCGACTGGAGCATCAGCTATGAGATAATCTGAGTTGACAATGTCTTTAATTTTTGACTAAAGGATTCATAGAATTTTGACACGGATATGGAAAAAAAATGTTCTTCTAAAATTATGGAGCAATGTATTAGGTTTCTTCAATGGTTTTTCCTAGACTATGCTAGTAACAGGAACTTGCCACCTTTATCTAAATGCAGTAACAATAACCCTTGTACACAATTTTTTCTTTTTTCTTTTTTTTTGTATTATCTAAATTAGAACACCTAATTCAGTGCTATTGGAACAGCCTGAAGAATGCAATTATAATTTTCCAGTAGGGGACCCAAGGTTAAAACTCAGGAACAGATACCATCTTATGTTTATAATTATACCAGCCTATCCACAGCAGAATTCCACATACAATGTGTCCTTCAAACACGATTGAGGAATTCAAACAGTCTTTCACAGATGAAACATTGCTAAGTAAGACAAAGTGGTCCAAAATTGCTGAAGCTCCAAACTTCTTTCAAAAGTTGTTGTTAGTTCACTTAGCATAATACTCTCTAGTCCCTCCCAAGTTAGGTAGTGATTTATAAAAGCATTATTCCTGCATGTTGTGTGGTATTCCATCATGTGAATCTACCATAATTTCTCAGTCCATTCAATTGTTGTTGAACATATGGGTCATTTCCATGTTTGCGTTGGTCGTTGGTGAATAATGCTGCTATGAACATTGGTACAAGTCCATGTTTGTGCCTCAGTTCTCATTTTCTCAGGTTATATTCCAAGCAGTGGAATAGCTGGATCATATGGAATTTCTATGTTCAGCTTTTTGAGGAAGTGCCAAAGTGCCTTCCAGAATGGTTGTACCATTTTACAATCCCACCAACAGTCCCATAAGGTCAAATAGGAGGGAAAAAGTATAAATAGATAAGTAGTAAAGCATGTATGAGGATCTTAGGGGGGTTGGGGAGCAGATGGGTGGCATGGGAGGGAGGTAATCATGAGGTCCCAAGGTTTGATGGAGGGAGAGTGGGTAGGTTGAGAATGTGGAGGGCTATCTGGTGTGAGGGACAAAGTATACGAAATTTGTAGACAAACCAGTGCAAAAAAAATAAAAATAAAAAAACAAAACAAATAAAAAGAATTTCAGGAAATAAAAAAATTTAAAAAAAGTTGTTGTATCATAGAGTGGGGGTTTTCAGAGGCAGTTATCTTGAGAAACAAGTGGTATATTTGACCTGCATGCCTTAGGGATTACAGCACAGCTTCTTGCCACTAGGCCATCAGAGTTCCCTCTTTCGACAGTCAAGTATATATTTTAAGGCATGTAGGGTGTTTTGCTTTCTTGAATGACAATTGATTAATGATCATAAATAGGCCTCTAGCCATGCTAATGTTGGTATTCCTTGAAACTACTCCTGCAGAGGGTCCTTCCTGTCCCAGAAAGCATTCTCCTCCATTCAGCCTTTCTTCTTTCTGTTTCCCCTACAGTTTTGCTACCTGTTTTGATTGAATTCTTAACATCATAACTTCAGTTCTACAGCCCTGCGTCAGTGATGACCAGAATGATTAAATTCTGTCTGCCTTGGTAGAGAGTTCTCTTAGAATCTCTAGTACTTATTAGTTGAGAAATTAAGCATTTTCAGCGAGTTTAGCTACTTAGCGTTAATAGTCTCTGTGAAATAGTCAGAGTTAATACCATGCCAAGGTAGAGTTTTAATAATTACAACAAATTCCTGGTCCTCTGCTCCCAGTGTTAATAAATTGCCTTTTCTTACATTTTAAGTGGATATAGTTTTTTGGGTTTTTTTTTAAGTCGTTATTTTTCTCTGATGCTCTTAATACTTTAGTACAGGTTAAAGGCCTGATTACTTGTGCTAGGTAAAGAAAACTGTAAATTGTAATAAATCTTACTTTAGAAACTAAAATCATGGACAAAAAGGGAAGTATATGGATCACTAAACTTTCAAAGAAATTCCATTCTATTTGTCAGAATTAGTGCAATTCAGAAATGAATAAAGTTAAAGAATACAGAGACAATTAACACTCATCTTAGGGAACCACATATCTCATTATTTTTACCAGTGATATAGAAATAAAATTATTTCAGTCCTAAGTATTGTGCTAAGCATAGTTTTTAGCATAGTATAAGCACACAGTAAATAACATACAGTTGATTCGTGAACAGTCTAACAGATGGATTGAAAGAAGTGGGGGGAAAAGGTAGCATTTTTCAACAGTAAACGTTTGGAAATGAGAAGACATACAACTCAAATCATATCAAGTATAATAATTTTTAAAATGGTGTTTTATTGTACATACACTTCATAAATGGTAAGAAGTCTAGAGTAGTTATTAAATCATATCCATATCCAGAGGGAAAGCTAAGGCTGAGACGTGATAGGCCTGGGTTAATCAGTGACAGACTGGAATGCAAGATCTAGCCACCTGATGCCAAGAGAAAAACTGCAGCAGAAGCACCATAAAACGTGTGTCTCTCTTACTCACAGATGCCCTCCCATCATTTTTAGGACTGTTGGTCGAGGCTCCATACACATGTGGGTCTGAGCCCTCTGAGAGCTGATCTTTCATTTCAAAGGCTCACCAAACAGTGTCCAGAAACAATCTGAACACACGTTGTCATTCTCTGGCTCATTTCTATTTCTAAGAACTTAAGAACCAGCTGACTCAATGAGAACTGAAAATTGAAATCACAGTGTAAGCTGTGCTGGCTCACAGCCTCACACACAGCCTGAAGAGCAAAAGCATTCATGTCAACTGAGACCTGGGGCTCCGTCTCAGTAAGGAAAGGTTTCTCACTGTGACCTCCTCTAAGTATTTATCTCTTTCATTTTAGAGACTGAATCTGACTTGCCAGGTCTTCTGTTTTTAGTGCTAATAGCTATATAGGAGAAGTCAGAAAAATGGGACTTAATTTAGAATCAAATCTCTTGAAAAGCAAACTGAGGCTCAAGCCAGGTCTTGGAACCTTGAATGTCTCTTCCTCGCCCATTTCTTTGTGTTTTGCCCTTTGCATTTAAGTTACTACTCAGTAATCTCAGGATTCTCTGCTTTCAATCAGGGCATGGTAATTACCCTTTCTAAGACCCACATTCATTTATTCAACCCTTAATGGCCAGGACACCTTTAAAGAGATCTTTTCACCGCAGGCACACAATTCCCAGACAAGGGAATAAAGCAATTCTTCCATCTAAAGGTTTCAACTTCAGAGAGTTATGAACTGCAGCTTAAATAATACTTACAAGCTCTCATAGGTGGCTGAACCCCCATGACCACTTAGGGGAAAGTCTTCTTTATGTGTAGTCCTTTTGTTATTCATGCCATTCATTTTGAGCCCTTTTCATTAAATCAATGCCTTTTCTTCTGACTTTGGTACAGACTGTCCCTCCTTTGTTATTTAGACCTGACACCTCCATATCTATTAATCATTTTAATTTGATAACTAGAACAGAGTACAGGGTTGAGTGCTTTGAGAGGTTCTGATGTGCAGTGATTATCTACAAGTAGGTTAGGGAAAACCTTTCTGGTCTATTCTTTTCCTGTTTTTTTCTTTCAAACTTTAATCCATTGCACTATAGACCCTGCTAAAGGAACAATGCTCTGTTAGCAGGAAGTGAATGAAAAGGTCTTAATGGAGCTCTGTGGTATCTAATGTCTATGACTTTCTAATTCAGTTATCCTTAAAGCTTAGGAAGAGCTTTCCACCATTACCTTGAAAGTAACTGCCAATGTTATGTAAAAAAAAAACAAAAAACCAACCTCTCAATACAGTTCCCTTCTTTGTTTTGCTTAAACTTCTGTTTAATGTCACTGGTTGCCAGTATTGATATAACATTATAATCCTGCCAAAATCACTTCCTCGTATTGCTCCAGATTGGTATTGAGAAGCTCGATAACATGTCCCTGTCCATGACATATGTGAAAGCATTTGTCCTCCATTTTATGACAGGTACATTTCGAGCATCACTCACTACTGCATATTTATTTAGGTTAATATTCTAGAGATAGATACCAAGTTGCTTATATGTATAATTTATATATAATCTTCTGCTCCCTCTGTTATTTGAAATTCAAGTTTACTGTCTTGTGAATGTTTATGATCTTAAATAAGCAGAGCTGGAGGCAATACACACCCTGATGCTGTCTTCTCTGATTCAACAGTGGAGATTTGCCAGAAAATGGCTTTGGGTAAAATGGAAAACATTTATAGGCAAACAAGGAAAGAATAAACACACTTACGCACTGTTCAACTTCCTCATGGAGAGCAGGTGCTGCTACACAACACCTAGAATTTCACATGCAGAGTTTACAGCAGGTGAATTTCTGGTCATATACATTCTGAGTTTGAAAAGACTAGCTATGTTATCCATGGCATCTGTCCTGCAGTGTAATTTAAAATGACATAACTTTATATAAATATATTTTTAAACTTTATATAACTATATTTGCTAAAAGAGGGGGAAATGGAGGTATGCCAAGGATTTTGCTGTTGTTGTTTCTATTTTTTAACTCTGAGCTGACCAATCCAAAGCTAGCTCACTGAAGCATTCTTGAAGATGACATATCTTTCAGATATGCAACAAGCATGTACTTACTTTCTTTCCAATATTTCCTTTAATTAATTTTTATCTTCTAAGGTTTACTTCTAGTATTTCTCTCTCATTAATATCTGTATAGAAGATGTGACACCTTTTCCAGTAGAAAATTGATGTGGGTATAATTGCCTGACTCTCTCAATTTCTTGGCTTAGTTATCCCTACTCCAGGGTTGAAGATCACTTCCTTTGGTGGCATATTCCATAGGGAGTTGCTCTGTTAACGCAAAGGCAGTGCTTCTCTGATGGTTCAGATCTACTAATGGTTGTGAAAGAGAAAGATGCACAATTTCCTCCTGGGCAACTTTTAGAGACTTCTGATGGAAGCTCTTAGTTGGATCCAACTTGGCAATAATGAGAGAGTATCTTAATGCATAAAAACACCATTTTTTCCTCATGTGTTATTGTGGAAGAATACACTTCTTCAGTGTAAGAAACATCATGTTTATGTATATGGAAAAGAATATAAATGTAGATATTGATGACAGCTTAGATATAGATGGAGACAATTTACTAGGCTTGACTTCTTGTCTCTTGTGAATTCTGTGACACTAATTAATTAATCTTGATAAGTTCCAGTGGCTTCGTGGTGAAATATAAATCATATTAGAGACAATCTTATAGGATTCTCTTAAATCATAGCCATAAGCGTGGAATGCATAACAGAGAGTAAAGCAAGTGACTACATTCACTTTTATTATTATAATGCAAACAGATAAGGAGATTAACTATAGAATTAAATATTTTTGTTGTTCATGTTTTGGAAATCTTAGTCAGTTGCATGAGCACTTTCCTGCCACATCTGCCATGGTTTACACACAAATGTACTTGAGCACCAAAATCATTTAATTAATCCAATATTCTTGGTCTCTAACAATTTTTTTTAGTCTTTCTCTCTGTTACACACACATAAACATATCCAGATATTGTGCTACTTCTTTCATTGTGTAAGAAGAGAGTTAATTAAAACCTCTTAGTGATTTTCTTTTTTAACCACAGAAATCGTTTTATTTTAAATGCTCTTTCCTACCTTTTTTTTAAAAAAAAATTTATTAGTTTTCTGTGTGTAACGTCAAATCAGATCTGACTGGTACAGGAAGAGATTGTCCCTCCTTCTCCAGCAAAGCATTTGGTGGATTTGAACCACGTATCTCTGGGACTGCAGTGCAGCGTCCTGCTACTAGGCCATCAGAGTTCTCTCTTTCCTACCTTCTTGTCCTTTGCTCAATTGTTCTTAACTTTTGAGATGAATTTAAGAAAAAAATCTTCATAATATTTCTTTTCTATGCAAAGGATGTTAGAACTTTTTTCTAGACTTTTATAATGTTTTGAACGGACTATTCATTACCAAAATTGAATTCAACTTATTTATTCATGAGTGTATTACCAAGTGACCCAAGAACTAGAAGATATAAGAATGATAGCTTATTTATATTATGATTTTGAAGAGGTTTCATTTTCTTTTTTGAATGAATAGTTGTAGAATGATTGAAACAGATATAATTTTACTCTTAAATAAACTCATTATGAAAAGTTATCATAAGCAAAGAATACATAGCAATTTGAATTACTTAAAAAAAATCAGTTGTCCATCAAGGAATGCTCAACTAATACTTAGCTTAATAAAGGTTTTAGCAAATGAGCTATGATTTAAAGAAAATTGTGTATTTCTTTTTCAGAAATGGTTTAAATTTATATTCTACAGAAGAGCTTTTATTGTAGAAAAGATAGATTCAATAATTACTCTTAGAAGGCCTTACCTATTTGTAAAATCAACAGAGTTTTGTTAAGAAATAAACATCCAAGGCTTGTGGTCCAAGACCACCAGGTGCTCCATAGGAGAAGAATGGGCAATCTCCTCTCTTGCAATTAACTGCCTCTGAAAATCTGCTGGAGGGCCAGCTTTGGGTTGGTTTAGATGCTACAGTACACAACAGCAACAATACAAATCCATGTAATCAAAACTAAATATACTTTGCAAAATAGCTTTACTAATTAATCCAGGATTTATTGCATAGGAAAATTCCTGAAGCATTTGAAAAATAAGCCAGGTACTTTCTTGTGAGAACAGAAAATACAGATGAATATAAAACAAAACAAAAAAAGAGCATGAAGTATAATGTGTAAGAATATATGGTAATTATTAGAAATATATATGAGAGTAGAAGATGGTTGTCAGCCATCAAATTTACTATCATTCTTAGCAGCCTGATGAAAATTAGATTACAATCTTGCCATTTCCCATGCAATATTCTTAATCTCGGATGTACTACAAACCATAGTTACACTCACTTTGTTAGTTTATCCTGTTGAGGATCTTCCTCTTTCTCTGATCCTCTACTTTTAAAGCCCTGGGAATTAATGCAATACCAATTGATGTATTTCAGCAAACAGATGCTGCCATGAATGTGCTCATCAACTTCTAAATCTGGAAGACAATTACCTGGCCAGCTGACTGGAAGAGATCTATATTAATTCCCATTAAAAGAAAGTAATCAAAAAGAATGTGGAAACTGTCCAAAAATACCACTAATATCACACATAAGCAAGATCCTGCTGAAGATTATCCAGAAAAGACGTGAACAGTACATTGACAGAGAACTACCAGAAATACAAGTCGGATTTAGAAAATGTTGTGGCACCAGGGATATTATTGCCAATATCAGATGGCTCTTGGAAGAGAAGAGAGTACCAGAAGAATGTTTGTCTGTGTTTCATTGACTATGCAAAAGAATTTGATTCCATGGATCACAGGAAATTGTGGCTAACCTTGAGGAAAATGGGAATCTCAAGACACTTAATTGTGCTTATACAAAACCAATATTTGGACCAAGAAGCAGTCCTCAGAACAGAGCAAGGAAACACTGCATTCTTCAAAATCAGGAAAGGAGTGTGTCAGAGATACATACATCCACTCCCCATATCTTTTCAATCTGTATGCAGAAGAGATCATTCAGGATGCAGGGTTTTATGAGGACAAGTATGGCATAAGGATTGAAAGAAGACTCATCAACAACGTACGATATGTAGATGATACAACCCTACTTGCTGAAACTGAAGAAGACCTGAACCACTTACTGGAAAAGGTCAAAGACTGTAGTCTTCAATATGGATTGAAGCTTAACATCAAGAAGACAAAGATTCTCACCACTGGGCCAATTGACAGCACCATAAGAAATGGAGAAGAGATTGAGGTTGTTAGTAATTATAGCTTGCTCAGACACACTATCAACACTCTTAACACCAGCAGTCAGGAAATCAAAAGACAATTACACTGGAAAAATCTCCTGTCATGGACCTCTCCAGAGTGCTGAAAAACAACGATGTCAGTCTAGATACAAAGTTGACCCTAATCCAGGCCATGGTCTTTTCAATTACTTGTTATGCTTCAGAGAGTTGGACAATGACAAAGAATGATAGAAGAATAATAGATGCCTTCAAATTGTGGTGCTAGGGAAGAGTCTTGAACATATCATGGACTGCCAAGAAAATAAGTCAGTCTGTCTTGGAGAAGGTGAAACCAATCTTTCCTTGGAGGCTCGGATTTTCAAGCTCCCTCACCTACTTTGGGCATGTGTCCAGGAAAGATCAACTCTTGGAGAAGGACATCGTGCTCAGAAGGGTGGAGAGGAAGACTCCAGATGAGATAGATCTATACAGTAACTGGGTCAAGAAACAAGAAAGACTTGTTTGTTCTATGGGTGATCCATGGAACATTCTGTGGTCTTTGCCAGCACCACAATTCAAAGGCATCAATTCTTCTTCTGTCATTCCTATTCATTGTCCAAATTTCAAATGCATAGGAAGCAGTTGAAAACATTGTGGTTGGAAAAGGCCCATCTTAGTCTTCTGACTGAAAATTCAAAGGAGCAAAATATAAATGAGAAGACAGAAAAATAAGAAAAAAAACTTTAACCACATCATAATTAATGGAAAAAGTTTGACATTGTCAAGGATTTTGTTTTACTTGAATCAATCATAAACACCCATGGAAACAACAGTCATGAAATCAAATGACATTGAAATGGGCAAATGTGTTGAAAAAGACCTAAGTTTTAAAGAGCACAGATGTCTCTGAGGACTAAGACATGCCTTTTTCATTTTATGTGTTTTCAGTTCCCTCATGTACAAAATGAACTGGAAAACACACACACACACACACACACACACACACACACACACACACACATGCCTCATGCAGATGCATTTGCAGAAAGCAAAGGCTTGAAAAATTAACTGAAGAAGATTGAAGGCTACTGCTTTCACTTAGGATTACTTCTCAACATTAAGAAAACAAAAATCCACACCACTGGACCAATAAGTCACACCATGATAGACTGACAAAAATTAAAATTGTCAGAAATTTTATTTTACTTGTATTCACATTCAATACCCATCATAACAGCAGTCAAGAAAACAAAAGATATATTGTACTAGGAAAATCTGTGTCAAGGACTTCTCCAAAGTGCAAGATCAAAGTGTAAGTACAAGTGTCAGTTTAACCACTAAGATCCACCTGATTTAAGGCTAAGTGCTAGGAAAACAAACAGATTCATCCCGGAAAGGGATAACTGGGTGGCTCTTTGGAAGCAAGGATTCTGAGGCTCCGTCTAACATACTTTGGACATGTTGTAAGAAGAGACCGGTCCTTGGAGAAGGACATCATACTGGGAAGGGTGGAGGGACAGCACAGGAGGGGAAGACCCTCTATGAGGTGGATTGATTCAGTGACTGGGGTAATTGGGATGGGTGTGTCAGAGGCAGTGCGACTGGCACAAGACAGCAGAGTTTAGGCTGTTGTACATATGGTCGCTATGAGTCGCAAGCAACTCGACAACACATAACAATAACAACAATTCTCAATTCTTTCCTGTATATCTGAAAGTTGGACAGTGAATAAGGATGAGCAAAGAAGAGTCCATTCCTTTGGATTGTGGTGTTGGAGAAGAGTACTGAATATCTCATGGATTACCAAAAGAACAAACACTATCTCCGAGGAAGTGCAATCAGGTAAACCTGATCTTATTTACTGTGAATATACTTTCAAGAGAGGCTAGTTCTTGAAAAAAATGCCATGTTGGGAAAGGCTTTCAACAAGATGAATTGATACAGTGAGTGACCTCAAGTATGTCAGAGATTGTGGGATTGGTGGAAGATAGCACAAGTCTTAGATTATGTATAGGTTCATTACAAATCATGGTTGACTTAATGGTGTATAACAACAGCAATAATAACACATGCTTCTGAAATGTCATGGTAAATAAAGCCGACAAAGGAAAACTCAGACCTTTGATTTGTGGTGTTGATAAAGAATGTTGAACAAATTATGAGCTGACAAAAGAACAAACAGATCTGTGTTGGAATAAGAGCAGCCAGACTGATCCTTAGGAACAATGATAAGAACACTTCATCTAACATACTTTAGGGATGCTTTAATGATAGGCCAGTTCCTTGAGGAAACACATCATGTTGGGACAAGCAGACGGTCAATGAAAATTAGGAATATCTTCACTGAGATGGATTGATAATAGTGACTACAACGATGGGTTTAAGTACAGCACAGATTGTCAGGATAGTAAAGTATCAGGCAAGTTTTCATTCTATTGTACATAAGGTCTCTATGAGTCAATGGTACCTTAATAGCACTTTATATCAATACAAACTAAGTGTACTTTTCTAAGTCACAATATATAATGTTATTGTTGCTGTTATGTGCCATTGAGTCTCCTGCAACTCACAATCCTACATACAATGGCTCTGAACCCTACTGTCTTCTGAGACGTCTCACTAACTCCAACACACCTACTCCTATTGCCACCCCTTATTGCATCAATCCGTCTCATCTGTCTTCCTCCCCTGTACTCTCCCTCCAGCCTTCCAAGCATAATGTCCCTCCAAACCAAGTGTCCAAAGAATGAGACAGAGCATCAAAATCCCTACCTCAAAAGAGAAACTTTGCTTCACCTTCTCTGAGACAAATCTACTCTCTTGATGGTTCATGGTATGTTCAATATTCTTCTCCAGCATCACAACTCAAAGGTTTGATTCATCTTCTTTCATCCTTAGCCATTGTCCAGCTCTCAGATGCACAGTAAGTAAGTTGTGCCTGAATCAGGCAGACCTCAAATCTTTAGACTGATGTCATTGTTTTTCAGCAGTCTGGAGCGATCCTTGACAGCAGACCTTTCCAGTAAAATTCATCTTTTGATTTCCTCACTGCTGGTGCCAAAAATGTTGATTGTGGAGCCGAGTAAGCTGTAATTGTTAACAACCTCAATTTCTTCTCCATCTGTCATAGCGCTGCCAACTGTCCTAATGATAAGAATCTTTGTGTACTGAAAAACAATGAACTCATATAACATTACACAACATGAGTGACCCTGCAGGATAAAATGCCGAATGAACTATCTCAATAACAAAAAGACAAATACTGAATAGCTCCACTATTATAAAGCATGTCTGACATGAGGTGTTGGGAGGAGAACAGGATAAGAGTGGATAGATAATGATCATTGCCCTGAAATAGATGAAAGAAAGAACTGTTTAAAAGAATCTTTGTTTTCTTGGTGTTGAGCTGCAGTCCATACAAGCAAATGCTTCAAATCCTCCTCAGTTTCAACAAGCAAGGTTGTGTTATCTGCATAACAAAGGTTATTCAGTCTTCCTCCAATCCTGATGCCACATTCCTTTTTATAAAGGAACATAGGTTGAAATGGTATGTAAACAGTACACATTCTGACAACAAATTCTTTTGCTGATTGTGAATCATGTAGTGATTCTTTGCTCTGTTCAGATGACTGCTTCCTGGTCCAAAGACAGGTTTTGCATGAGCACAGTCATGTATTCCGGGCTTCTCATTCTTCTAAAGGTTAGCTAAAATTTGTCGTGATCCACACAGTCAAATGTCTGTATAGAGTCTTTGAAACACAGATAGACATTCCTCTGGTGCACTTAGCTTTCAGCCAAGATCCATCTGACATTGGTAATAATGTCTCTAATAATAAATTATAAATGTAAAAATAATCTTAATATTTATAATTTAATATCGATTCAGATGATAATGGCATCAGTAAAATTAAAATGTAACACAACAAAAAAATCTCCACATTTTACATAGTAAAAAGTTCATTTAGTATGTTTAAATTACTCATGCATTAAATTAATGGAATATTAAATGATGTAACTTTGCCAAGTGATCATAAATTAAGTAAATTTGGCAATGATAACGTTTTGTGTTTTCAATGGATAGTTAGTTATTAACAATTGCTGCTCTTTCTGAGTGATGTTAACATTGTAAAGATAGTTTTATGTTTATACTCTTTGTCGTAGATCAGAGTTGAGATTTGTTTATAGTTTGTGAGAATAAACCTGTAATGAGAATGCATGCACATGTTCTTAAATGTCGTATCTCTAGTTCTTCAGGTCACAAGATATTTCTTCAAACTGAATAATATAAAAGTATTTATTAATCACTGTACCCCATGCACTGCAGCACACACTATCGCCTACATTCATGACTTTTGAAATAGTATTTTACAGTGTTTTTGTGAAAGTGTGCACAGAAATTTTATTTCCATTTGACAATTTCTGTATAAACCACTTAGTGACTTAAATTATATTTCAACTCAATAAATAAATTAGTAATAATAAAAAACCTCGCTGGACCCTTGGGCCAAATTTATTAATGTTTCAAGTGAATATTTCTTGAATGACACAGCAATCTCTTTTCTATTTGCTGAACTGCCAACTTGATGTTGCTGTGATGCTGCTCACTGTTCCATAGTCTTGTCAAATACCATAATGATTATACCAATTATGTACAGTGTTTGGATGAGCTTCCAGAATGATTTATGCTGGGAGGCAGGAGTGGTATCCACTTCCTAAGCTAAATGCCTTTGGAAACTCTACAAACTCTAAACTCTGTAAATAAACAGAAATGCTTTCAGTATAGAACAGAGTTCTGCACAATAATGATGTTAGTTATAGAACAGAGTTTAGGTCTTTTGTGCAAAACTTACTCTCAGTTGTATTCAACTTGACTACACTTAACCACTGCTAAGTGAAACTAGTGCTGTTATATTTGGAGGAATACTCTTCTCACTTTGTACATCAATCTTTGTCAATGTGAAGTATGAAGTAACCTGGGTTTGCTGTGATGCTGAACCTTGTGCCATTGGAGTATCAAATACCAGATTGGTTTCCAAATGTGGACTGTAATGGAGCTCTTGTAAAAAACGTTTGGAAAGCAGGAGTGGCATTCACTTCCTAAACCACATGCCTCTGGAAACTCTGTGAACTTGGAGAAATGATGATAGTTACGGAAAGCCATTAGATTTTTTTGTTCATAGAGTCACTATGAGTAACGCTTGACTCGATAGCAGTCAACATCAGCAACAACAACAATGGTAAGAAAAGCAATAATAAAAATGAACCTAGCACAGAAAAGCAGATGAAATAAAATAATAAGAAAAAAGTACAAAAAAAAGCACAGCAAAATGACAGCAGTAAAGCTGTACTTTTCTATAATCACATTAAATGTGAATAGATTTAATGTTTTGCCCAAGAGGGGGGAAATGGTAGCAGAATGGGTAAACAAACAAAAAACATGACCCATCAGTTGTTGTTGTTGTTGTAACATGCCGCCGAGTCGTAGGTGACTCAGAGCGACCCTGTGAATGAGAGACCTAAACATTTGTATAACTTTCATCCTTTATCCAGGTTCATAGGGTTTCTGGAGGCAAACTATTTGGGAAGCAGATGCCACCCCTTCTCTATGAAAGATACACCCTAGATATAAGGACAAAGAGACTAAAAATTAAAGGGTAGGATAAAATATATCAAGTAAAGAGTAAGAATAGGGTAGCAATTTAGTTTCTGGTAAAATAGACTTCAAGACAAAAACAGCAGAAGAGACAAGGAAGGGCATTGCATCATGATAAAAGAATAAAATGATGATTATTATCTAAATATAAAGTTACAGATTGGTAAAATTCATAAATCAAGCTGTAATATATTTTAAGAGAAAAATCGACAACTGCACAGTAATAGTAGGATAATGCAATACACAACTTTTGATAAAGGACAGAAAGATCGGGGGGGATAATGAATAAAGATGTGGAACATATAAACAGTACAATCAACCAACTGGATCTCATAAATTTATATAGAGTCCCAACAAAAGAACAATATACACTGTTTTCTGTGCATATGGAACATTCTCTAAAATGAATGATATAAAGGAAGATAGCTCAGTGGTAGAGCATTTGACTGCAAAATGGACCATAAAGCAAATCTCAAGTATTTAAAAACAAAACAAAACAAAGCAAAACAAACTCCCTGCTTGAACATTATTGTGTAGTTGTTATTATGTGCCATTGATTCACTTGTAACTTCTGTTGTTGTGTGCCATCTAGTCACTTGCAACTCATAGCAACCCAATATACAATAGCCTTGAAACCTGCTCTATCCTTTGCCAACTTAATGTCTCTGACATACCTATCCCCATTACCTTAGTCACTGAATCAATCCATCTCATCGAGGGTCTTCCTTTCTTGAACTCTTCCTCCACCCACCCAAGCATGGTATCTCTCTCCAAGGACTGGTCCCTCCTTTCAAGATGTCCAAAGTATGTCAGTTTCAGAATCCTTGCCTCTAAGGGCAGCCTGGTTTCACTCTCTCTCTCTCTCTCTAGGATGAACCAGTTTGTTCAACCAGTAGCCATAGAATATTCAATACTCTTTTCTAGCACCACAGCTCAAAGGCATCAATTCTCTTTCTATCATCCCTAGTTATTGTCCAACTTTCTGATGTAAAGCAAGTAATTGCAAAGACTATGGCTTAGATCAGGTGCACCTTTATCTCCAGAGTGGCATTGTTGCTCTTCAGTACTCTGTAGAGGTCCCTGACAATAGGCTTTACCAGTGGAATTAATTTTTTATTTCCTGCCTGCTTGTACCAAGAGTGCTGATTGTGAAGCCAAGCACACAAAAGCTGTTAACAATGTCAGTCTCTTCACCCTCTATCATGATGCTCCCAATTGGTCCAATGGTGAGAATTATTGCTTTCTTGATGCTAAGCTTCAGTCCATAATTAAGGCTGCAGTCCTTCACCTTCTGCATCAAGCGCCTCACTCAGGTCCTCCTCTGTTTTGGTAGACAAGACTGTTTCATCTGCATAACACAAATTGTTTATAAGTCTTCCTCCAATCCTGATGCCACATTCATCCTTAGATAGCCCATATATAATTAGACAATAGAAAAATTCAAAAAAGAAATTTAAGAAAATTGAAGCTAATAAAAATGAAAAAAACCATACCATATCTTTGAACACAGAGAAAGCAATAATCAAACATCAATTTCTATGAACATACACATTTAAAAAAAGAATAAAGAAAAATTCATATCCTAAATAACATCTCTGACAATTGGAAAAAGAATAGCTAGGTAAAATTATAGTTTCCAGAAGAAAGGAGGCAGTAAAGAGAAGAAATAAATAAAATAGAAAAAAGAAAAATAATACAATAGAAAGAATTCACAAAATTATTTGTTCTCTGAGAAAAATACATAACATGAACAAACAGAACTAACAATGGAAATGAAGTAGAAAGTTAAAATAATATGAATAAGGAATGGCATAAGTAATATAACAATAGAATTAACATAAATATAAAAAGATAACATCAGAACACTATGAAAAATGTCATGATAGATGGAGAGATTGAAACTGTCAACAACTTCATCTTACTTGGATTCCCCTTAGTACCAGCAGTCAGGAAATAAGGAGATAGACGCATTGCATTGAGAAAATCTGCAGTTAGAGACATCTCTAAATTATTGAAAAGTAGTGATTTCAATTTGAGGATTAAAATGAGTCTGATTCAGGCTATAGCCTTTCCAACCACTTGCTATGCTTCTGAGAACTGGACTATAAATAAGACAGGAAGAGAATTGATGCCTTTGAGCCGTGGTGTTGGAGAAGAGCACTGAACATCCCATGGATGACCAAGAGAACCAACAGAAATATTTTGGAAAGGGTGCAGCAGGAGTGCTCTTTGGAGGCAAGAATGAAGAGACTTCACCTCACATACTTTGTTCATGTTACTAGGAGGTGCTATTCCTTGGAAAAGGACATGATACTGAAAAGAGTGCAGGGTTGGCGAAGGAGAAGACAATCCTGGACCAGGTGGATTGACATTATGACTACTGAAATGGGCTCTTGTGTGTCAAGAAGTATGAGGATGGTGCAAGGTAGAAAAAGGTTCAGATCTTTCGTTCATAGGGTCACTATGAGTCTTACTCGACTCTAAGGCATCTACCAACAACATGAAAAATCTATATTCTAATAGATTAAAACTCCAGAAGAAATGGATGAGTTTTTAAAAGCTCACTGCCTAACTAGCCTAACACAGGGACAGGTAGAAAAATGGAAAAAAACTCAGCACAAAAGAAGAAATTTAACATGTTGTAAACATTCTCAACTAAAAAAAATATCCTGGGCAAATGATTTCACTGATGAATGCTACCAAACATTTGGAGAATAACTGACATAAATTCTACTCAAACTATATGAGAATATTGGGGGGAAATGAAATGTTCAACAATGTCAGAATATAAGAAAAAAATGAAAGGCTCCAGAACGCATTCTATGAATCAAGTACAATATTAATAATAAATCCAGGCAAAGACCTCAATTAAAAAAAGAAAAGAAAAAGAAGTTTATAACCCAGTCTCCCTCCTGAACATGTTGTTGTTGTTGTTATGTGCTGTCAAGTTGCCTGCAACTCATAGCTACCCTATGTACAACAGCCCTAAACTCTGTTCTGTCCTGTGCCAATCTCATTGTCTCTGACACTCTCATCCTAATTACCCCAGTCACCTAATCAATCCATCTCCTAGAGGGCATTCCCCTCCTGTGCCTGCCCTCCACCCTCCCTAGCATGATGTCCTTCTCCAAGGACCGGTCTCTCCTTACAACATGACAAAAGTATGTCAGACAAAGCCCCAGAACCCTTGCCTCCAAGGAGTAGCCTGGTTTAAACCTCTCCTGAATGAATCTGTTTGTTTTCTTAGCAATCCATGGTACGCTCGATACTCTTCTCCAACACTAGAGCTCAAAGGCATCAATTTCTCCTTCTATCCTCCCTAGTCATTGTCCAACTCTGACGTATAACATGTGATTGCAAAGACCATGGCCTGTATCAGATGCACTTTAATCTCCAGAGAGACACCGTTGCTCTTCAGTACTTTAGAGAGGACCCTAACAGCAGACTTTCCCATGGCAATACGTCTTTCAATTTCCTGGCTGCTGGTGCCAAGTGTTGATTGTGGAGCCAAGCAGACTAAAGCTGTGAACAACCTCAATCTCTTCACCATCCATCCTGATACTCCCAATTGGTCCAGCAGTGAGAATCTTTGTCTTCTTGACATTGAGCCTCAATCCATATTGAACGCTGCAGTCCTTGACCCTCTGCAGCAAGCGCTTCAGGTCCTCCTCAGTTTCAGCAAGCAGATTTGTGTCATCTACATAATGAAGATTGTTGATAGATCTTCCACCAATCCTGATGCCACATTTCTCCTCATAGAGCCCAGCCTCCCAGATGATCTGTTATGCATGTAGGTTGAAAAGCTCATGAACATAGATGGAAAAATTTTCAACATGAAATTAGCCAATAGAATCCAACATCATATTAAAAAATGCTCCATTATGATCAAGTGGGTTCACATTATGTATGAAAGGAGTTCAACATTAGAAAATAATCAATCACCAACTTCATGGGAAAAGGGGGGAAAAATTCCCTTCTATAAGTAAAATGATACTGAAAGAGAAAACCAAAGTAAGAGGGCTTACACTTCTTGATACCAAAACCTCTTACTTAGCCATAATAATAAAAATAGCTCAGGACTGGTACAGTGAAAGACTACAGACTAACAGAATAGAGTTGATAGTCCAGAAATTACTCCATCCATTTATTGACAATGTCTCTTTAACAGAGACAAAAATCAACTAAAAGAGAAAAAGATTCTTTAACAAGGTGTTGGAAAATGTGCTATCTGTATTCACAAACTAAAACAAGACCCATACTTCACATAATACACCAAAATTAACTCAAGTTTGATTGAGTATGTAAAATCTAAAACTGTAAAAAACATCAAAGAAAAGTTAGGTCTAACTTAGGAGGTCTAATATTTGATTAGTATTTGATAGACTATCAAACATCTGAAAATACACCATCAGCAGAAGAAAAATTAAGTGATGTGGACTTTCTAATAGTTATTTTATTATGTACACTAAAAAGTTATTTTATTATTTACATTGAAAATGTCATCAAAAAAGTAAAAAGCAAGCCTCAAGCAGGAAAAAATAATTTATCAATGGCATACTTGACAAGGGACTCATCTCTAAAATTTATAGAAAACTCAAATATTTCAACAAGAAAAATACATGCAACCAAATTGCAAAATGGGCAAAGGACATGAAGTAATATTTCACCACAGAAGACCTTTAGATGACCAACAAATATATGAAGACATGCTCAAGATCATTAACAATTTTTGCTCTTAGGCACCATTGAGTTAAGTATACCATGCAGTGACCCTATGACAACAGATCTGGACTCTGTCCTGTCCTGCGCCATCCTCACAATCTCTGACATATCCAAACTTCAGTCATTGTGTTAGACCATCTGGTTGAGAGTCTTCCTTTCTATTGTTGGTGGTGTGTACTGTGAAGTCAGAGGTAACCTATTGCTCAACCTCCAGTGGATTAAGGATACAGTTCAAATCCACCAGCTTCTCCACAGGAGAAGGATGGAAAATCTCCTCCTGTGCAATTAACTGCTTCTGGAAATCTTCCAGAGGGTCAGCTACAGATTGTTCTGGCTTGACAGTATACAAAGACAAAAACACAAATTACAAGGAAGAAGACTGCCCAAGAAAGACACGTCATTTCACCCCATCAAAAAATAGCCATGTGCAACAGGACAACAAGCAACAAATGCTGGTGAGGGTGCAGACTTTGAAACTCTCACACACTGTTGATAGGAATGCCAAATGGTGCAACAGTTAAAGAAAGCAGTTTGACAGTACTTTACAAAATTGAAAATAGAAATATTATTTGATCCAGCAATCTTATTACTACTATCAGGAATATATAGACCAAAGAAAGAAGAGCACAAACTGGCATACACACATCATGTTTATTGCAGCATTATGTACAGAGCAAAGAGTTGGAAACCACCCAAGTGTCCATCACTAGACAAATGGCTAAAGAAACAGTGGTACATTCACATAATGGCATATTATGTGTGATGATAAAGAAAAAATATCATGGAATAGTGCACGAGGTGAATAAGTCTGGAACAAATTATGCTGAGAGGCTTAAGTCAGTCACAAAATACCCCCCAATCATAGTATATTGTTATTGTTGTTTACCTTCAAGTTGAGCATGACTCATAGTGACCCCATGAACAAGAGGCCCGAAGTCCCTCTACAACCATCAACATTTATCAAAGTTCATAGAGTTTCCAGAGGCTTATTTAGGAAGTAGATGCCACTCCTGCTTCCAAATTATAGTATAGGACCACATATATAAAAATATACTGACATATATAACAACATACTCACATATACAACAACATAACCACATATATAAAAATATAAATAGAGAGATTCACATACAAAATCATTCATAGAGAGTAAACAGGCATGGAGAGGGGATGAGAGGGAAATAAGTAATAAAAGTTAGGTGAAGGCAAAGACAATATTAAAAAATATTCTTACTGTTGTTATTGTGCAGAGTCGAGTCAGAACCAACCCATAGCTGGTTGAAAACCCTCCAGGGGGTTTTCAAGGGCAGTTAATTGCAGGGGTGGAAAATCATTAGGCACAGCAATCAACCAAATATGTTGTTGTTGTTGTTGTTATGTGCTGTTGCGTCGTTTGTGACTCATAGTGACCCTATGTGCAACAGTCCTAAACCCTGATCTATCCTGTGACAATCGCACTGCCTCTGACACAACCATGCCGATTACCCCAGTCACTGAATCAATCCATCTCATAGAGGGTCTTCCTCTCCTACGCCATCCCTCCATCCTCCCAAGCATGATGTTCCTCTCCAAGGACGTGTCCCTCCTTGCAACATGCCCAAAGTATGTCAGACGAAGCCCCAGAATCTTTGCCTCCAAGGAGTAGCTTGGTTTAACCCTCTCTAGGATGAATCTGTTTTTTTTTTTTTGTTGGCAGTCCATGGTACATTCATTCAGTACTCTTCTCCAGCACCACAGCTCAAAGGCATCAATTCTCTTTCTGTCCTCCCTAGTCATTGTCCAACTCTCTGATGCATAACAAGTGATTGCAAAGACCATGGCCTGTATCAGGCGCACCTTAGTCTCCAGAGAGCAGACTTTCCCATCGCAATACGTTTTTTGATTTCCTGGCTGCTGGTGCCAAGAGTGTTGACCGTAGAGCAGAGGAAACTGAAGCTGTGAACAATCTCAATCTCTTCGCCATCCATCCTGATACCACCAATTGGTCCAGTGGTGGGACTCTTTGTCTTCTTCTTGACATTGAGCCTCAGTCCATATGGAAGGCTGCAGTCCTTGACCCTCTGCAACAAGTGCATGAGGTCCCCCTTGGTTTCAGTGAGCAGGGTTGTGTCATCTGCATAACGCAGACTGTTAGTAGATCTTCCACCAATCCTGATTCCACAATTCTCCTCATATAAAATAAACTAATAAAGCAAACTAAAGCTGTGAATAATCTCAATCTCTTCACCATCCATCCTGATGCTATTATACCTTAGGGAGCTCTGATGTCCTAGTGAAAAGAAGTTGTACTGGCAACCCAAAGGTATGCAGTTGGAATCCACAAGTTATGTGGGAAAGATAGGCAGTCTCTCCGCTGCAAGTTACTGCCTCATATATTTGCTGGAGAGTCAGCTGTGGTTCGGTTCCAATTCATCAGCACACAACTGCAACATTGCACCATAGAAATGTAGACTATAGGATGAGTCAGGTTACTCAGGCTATTCATTCTTATAGTGATCTATTTAATCTTCATCTACATTTCCTTGATAGTGTTGCTATGTGACATTGAGTGATATTTTTGGCTCATAGAGATGCTATGCATAATAGCTCTGAATTTTGCCCTATCATGACTCAATTTCATGTCTCCAACACATCTGCCCCTATTGTCGCAGTTACTGTGCACAACCACTTTATATCCAGAGTTTACCTTTCCTTGATTGTCAGATGGAGCTTCAAAATCCTTGCCTTCAGAGAACAACTTGCCTTCACCCTCTCCAAGACATATCTATTTGTTTTCTTGGAAATCCTTGGGATGTTCAATACTTTTCTCCAGCACTACAACTCAAAGAAAGCAATTCTTCTCCTGTCATTCTAATTAGTCTTCCAACTCTCTGATGCATAGCAAGTAATTGTGAAGACCATGGCCTAGGTCAGCTATACCTTAGGCTCTAGACTGATATTTTTTGGTCTTCATCTCTCTGTGGAGAGGTCGTTGACAGCAGACTTTCTTAATCCAAATTGTCTTTTTATTTCCTAGATGCTGGTGCCAAAAGTGTTGATTGTGGAGCCGAGCAAACTGAAATTGTTAAAAATCTTAATCTCTTCGTCATCTACCATGGTGTTGCCAGTTGGCCCAATGGCAGAAATCTTTGTTTTTCTTAATGTTGAGTTTCAACCTATATTTAAGTCTGCAGTCCTTGCTCTTCTGAAGCAGACACTCAGACCATCCCTAGTTTCAGAAAGCAAGGTTGTGTCATCTGCATTATGGAGGTTATTGAGTCTTCCTCCAATTCTGTTGCTATAGTACTCCTTGTAAAGACAAACCTTTCAAATGATGGAGATAGGATGCATCCCTTACGTACTCCTTTCCTGATTAAGCCAAGGTAAACAGCAAGAAGCTGGGCTTTATGAAGAAGAATGTGGCATCTGGGTCAGAAGAATGTGATGGCATCAACAACCTGCATAATGCAATGACACAACCTTGCTAGGTGAAAGTCTGGAAGATGTGGAAACCTGCTGCAGATGATTAAGGACTACAGCCTTCAATACAGATTGCATCTTAATATCAGGAAGACAAAAATCCTCACCGTGGAAGCAATAAACAAAATCATGAGAGGTGGAGAAAAGATGGAAATTGTCAACAATTTAATCTTATTTAGAATTACAACCAATATCCTTGGTTGTGAGGAGATTAGGAGACCTACAGTATTGGGCATATATACTGTAAGGGACCTCTCCAAATTACTGAAAAGTAATGATATTAGTTTGAAGACTAAGGTACACCTGATTCAGGCTATTTCATCACTTGTTGTGCTTCTGAGAGCTACACAATTAATATAAATAATAGGAGAAGAAGTGATGCTTTTGAGCTGTGGTGTAGGAGAAGATCATGAAACATCGCTTGTATTCCCAAAAGGACAGACAGGTATGTTTTGGCGAAAGTGCAGGCAGAATACTCCTTGGAGGCAAAGATAGCAGTTTAATCTCACACTTTCCGGCATGTTGCTAGGAAACGCTGCTCCTTGAAAAACAACATCATGTTTGGAAAAAAATTATTAGTGAGGGTCAGCAAAAGAAATATAAACCCTCAACAAGACTGATTGGCACAATAACTGTAGCAATGGGCTGCAGTGTGTCAAAGATAATGAAAATGGCACAAAAAGGAACAAAATTCAGAACTGTTTTTTATGGGGTCGCTATGTGACCTTATGCACAACAGCCCTAAACCCTGCTCTATCCTGTGCCAATCTTACTGTCTCAGACACACCTATCCCCATTACCCCAGTGACTGAATCAATCCATTTCATCAAGGTTCTTCCTCTCCTGCATTGTCCCTCCACCCTTCCAAGCATGATGTCCCTCTCCAAGGACAAATCCCACTTTGCACCACATCCAAAGTATGTCAGAAAAAGCTTCAGAATCCTTGTCTCCAAGGAGCAGCCTGGCTTCGTCCTCTCCAGGATGAACTTACTTGTTTTCCTAGCAATCCATGGTATATTCCATATTCTTCTCCAGCACCATAGCTCAACGGCATCAATTCTCCTTTTATCATCCCTAATCATTGTGCAGCTTTCTGATGCATAGCAAATACTTGCAAAGCCCATGGCCTGTGTCAGGCACACCTTAATCTCCAGACTGATATCATTGCTCCTCAGTACCTTGGAGAGGTATCTGACGGAAGACTTCTCCAGTGCAATTCATCTTTTAATTTCCTGGCTGCTGGAACAAGAGTGTTGATTATAGATAGAGTCAAGCAAACTAAAGCTCTTGACAATCTCAGTTTCTTCACCACCCATCATGATGTTGCCAATTGGTCCATGGTGAGAATCTCTGTTTTCTTGATGTTGAGCTTAAATCCACATTGAAGGATGCAGTCTTTGATCTTCTGAAGCAAGTGCTTCAGGTTCTCCTCAGTTTCAACAAGCAGGGTTGTTTCATCTACATAATGCAGATTGTTGATGAGACTTCCTCCAATCCTGATGTCACATTTCTCCAGCCTCCCAGATAATCTGTTTTCCATATAGATTGAAAAGATATAGAGATAGGACACATACTTGGCACACACCCTTCCCAATTTTGAACCATGCAGTATTTCCTTGTTCTGTTCTGATGAAAATGTATTTGAATTTTATAAATAAAGTAGTAAATAAAATAATGTAAAATAGAATATATGTGAATGATTATATGAAACACAATGTAAATGAAAGATTGTATAAAACACAAAGTATACTGTACAGGTATTATTATTATATGAAAATCAACAAAAATATTTTTTTAAAAGCAAATAGAATGCAAAGGTCAAAGTAAGTGGCTAAGACCAGGCTGTATCCAAGCAGCACTAGAGAATAAATAAAATTGGGCCTAAGTATCTCAGTCCTGACATGCACAGTAGAGGCTGTCCCCGGAAGTAGCCTGACTAGTGTGTAAGACACATTAATGATCTCAAGAATGACTTTCTGTAAATGTCCACAATATTGAACTTTCCTCTGCATCATCCCATTGGTCGAGCCTCAAACCCAGAAGCATACCAAAGTTAGTTATATTAACCAATGCCAAGTGTGGTCCGATGTCTTCCCTATCTCTTTACTTTTAGAGAAGTAGCCCATCTTTTCTTTTGGATATATCTTTTCTAATAAATTTGTCTTTGCTTTCACCATCACTCCAGTCTCCTTGCTTTCCTCTCAGCTGTGGGTTCTAACAAGGGCTTGACTTATGCCAGGGCTATTTTGAGCAGGACAAAGAACCTAAGAAGGTCTGGGCCAGGCAGAAACCAATGGAAACAATCATCCACAGTCGATCTTACAATTACTCCCACCCAGTTCAATTCTTTGTCCAGGGAAGGGAGGCTGAATCAGGACATTCATGCAAAGTCCTCTTTTACTTTAGTAACATTTAATGTTAACATTTTATTACATTATTTTCAAGAAACTAAAAAAGGAAATTAATAGAAAAAATCTCTGTGGCTTTCTACTTTTATTTTCTACAGATCTTCTGTTTCATCTGAATTGCAAGAAACTTTTTTTAAGTTACAACATGTCATCTATTATAGAAAGCTACCTCAGGGCTTTGAAGATAGTAAGTACTACATTTTAAATTAATTTGTGGATGTATTTTTTAAATGACTTCATGAACATTCTACTTACTTTGAAATTGGACTGAAATAAAAACCTCACAATGGTGTTTTTAGATGTTTTACATTTAAATTTTTTAGATCTTTGAGCATGTGACAGGAAGGTATTTATATAACTGGAAGAAGCTTACTGAATTCTCAACAGTACCTTTTTTATAACATTATTGACAAACATACCTCTTCTCCTAGTTATCATCACAATCCTGAGTGTGGAAGATCAAATTTCATTACCACAAGAGTTGATTTCAACTCCTAGCTAACCTATAGGACAGAGTAGAACTATTTCATAGTTTCTTATATTGTAAATCTTGCAGAGAAGCAGCTGTCACACTTTCCTCCCAGAGTGCCAGGTGGGTTTTAGGTTGTAAATCCTTATGGAAGAAGACAGCCAGTCCTTCTCAGAGCAGCTGATGGATACGAAACAACCTTTTGGTTAGCAGTGTAACAGATTATGCACCACACCATAGGTCTAAGAGGGAATTTAAAAAAAACAACAAAATAAAAAACTAACAAAACATAATTAAAAACTTCTTTGATATCTATAATTTTATGGAGTAAGGATAACAGATTATAATAGTTGCCAGAATACAGGAAAAGAATCTGAAAGGTAGAAATGAGCTAAAGAGAGCACCTCAGGTTTTGAAGAAACAAGTTCGATATATCAATAATTTAGGACAAAGTAGACAAATTAGAACAGTGAAGAAAACACTGCAGAAGTAAGTGGATATCCTCTGAAAAAATAAAATAAAATAAATCTAACTTTATGTACTTCTTGCTTTCACAGCCCTTTTGAGGGTGAGGGAGGTTACTAAATCCTTTGTTTTGGGTAAAAGATTTTTATTAAATGTTTTCCACAAAGATTTTAAAGTTACCCCCAAAAAGTGTTAAGAACGGTACCATACTAGTCTTTGACAATTTTGTCATTATTAGCAAGTTTACTACTCCTTTGATCTCAATGCCAATTGATTTTTGTTATTCTTGTATTGCATGTACTTGAAGGAGGACTTTCAAATATGGCAACATGTAATAAACTATTTACAATGAAAACTGAACTTGAAATTGAAACACAAATGGTTACTATTTTTGTAAGTCAATTACAAACACAGGATCACTATTAAAGGTAAATCTAAAGATATGTGCTAGTACACAAGGAATGTAACTTTTGCATTTATAAACTAGCAAATCTCAAAACCCAACAGTGGATCTGAAGTACCTTGAATAAAAGTTTTACTTTTGAATATGACAATTATATTTTTCTCTTGCTAGCTTTTACTATTTTGTTCTAAAAAAAACCCTATAGAGCTTAAAGAAGCACTTTTTTTGAGATGTTTATATACAGTAAATCTCATATGACAAGGATTTATAGGTTGGGCTGTAGTATATTTTAACCTCACAGTTTGGTTATTTTTATGCTATTTTAGATGTTCCTAAAATTCTTAAGTGTCAAACCACATAAATTTCAAAAGTCCCTTTAAGCCATTTAGACATTTTTCTCATTACTGGCAATGAGGAAAAAAATTGGAGGCAGCAGTATATGGGCTTCACTATCTCATTTACCCTAAATAAGAGTTTGGCTCATTCATGTTTTTATAGGCAATAATGCAGCTGTGCTAGGCATTTGCCAATTGTTACTTGTTTTCTTTGTGTGCACAGGAACTGATTGTGATTTAACATTCCAACACTCAAGCAAATCTATCTCGTTGCCCACACCTCCTCACAGAGTATAGACACCAACTCTTTCTTCATATCTATGGATATCTATATTCTCCAAGACTTTTCAGGTTCAAATCTTTTCTCAGTCCACAGCAATAAGAAATAACTGCAACAGAGATCTTCCAGGTCCCTAGCTTAACTTTCAGGTCACTCACACAAATAGCATGAAACACAGATTCATCACAATAAGCACATGGAACAGGCTATGAATGAAAACCGAACACTGGTGCTATTCTCTAATTTACACTCCCACTCAAAGGACAGTTACAAATACAAATGAATGAAATAATGATAGAAATAGCCTTGATGTATTACTTTAGTTTCTATTTAATGCTAAAATATCTTATGTTTTTAGATATTATTATCAGAAATGTGCTAGCATGATATCAGCAGGAGCTGACATACAAATGGACAGAGACTTGCGGGGTAGGACAGGATGAAGAGCAGCCATGAACAATCTTGAGCAATAGATATGAGTAAGACAATTAGTGACTGCATTAGAGAAAGAATATCAAAGCAGAGATCAGAAATGTTCTAGAACTTTTTGTGTCTCACTAAAAGGATGAACTAATGTAGCTAGGAAATAACTATTTCAGTAATTAACCATAGAGAAGATATAAGATGAAAAGGCAAAGGTGTATTAAAAAATGCATTTAAAAAGAAAAATCAACAGAATCAAAGCAAATTTTAAAATATACAACAAATTTTGCAGAAACTTAAGGCCATATTGACTTAACTGTTATAGTTGTATAGTTGTATAGTTGAAATACTGTGCAAGTAGCTGAAGTCTGGGGCAGAAAATGGATGGAGGTACAATTAAGAATAAGGTGGAGTAAGGTCTCATTATTTTTTTACTCTATTTTCCAAGTCCTTTGCATAGTCAATAAAGACAAATATAGACATACTTCTGGTATTCCTTACATTAGCCTTCAAGATGGATTGCATCCCAAGGTCAAGAAGACGAAGATTCTTATCACTGTACCATGAGACTACATCATGATGGATGGAGAGGACATTGAAACTGTCAACAGCTTGATCTTTAAATCCACAATAAACAGCCTTAGTACCAGCTGTCAGGAAATAAGGATGCATTGCCCTGGGAAAATCTGCAGTTACGGACCTCTTTAAGTTATTGAGGAGTAGTCATGTCAGTTTGATGACTAAGGTGTATCTGGTTTAGGCCATGGTCTTTCTGATGACTTGCTATGCATTTGGGAACTGGACAATGAATAAGATTGACAGAGAAGAATTGATGTCTTTGAACTGTGATATTAGAGAAGTGCACTGAACATCCCATGCATTGCCAAGAGAATGAACAGATATCTATTGGAAAGAGTGCAGTGAGAATACCGTTTGAAGGCAAGAATGATGAGGCTTCGCCTCACACACTTTAAGCATGGTGCTAGGAGGGGCTTTTTCTTGGAGAAGGACATGATGCCCAGAAGGGAGGAGAGTAAGTGAAGGAGAGAAAGACCCTTAACCAGGTGGATTAACTGCTGCAATGGGCTTCACTTTTGCCCTTTTTCTTGTGGACTGCCTCCACAGTTAAAGGACTGAAAACCATGCTAGATAATATTTTTTCTAAAGGATGCAACAAGTAAAGCTTCCAAACAGCTGGGGAATGCTTTAACACCAACATACAGATGTATACTTGTTTAAAGAGAAGGAAAGAAAGGGTTTGGGAGAAAGAACCTCACACTGCATTTCTGAGAAAGTTTCAGGTTAATGAAAAATACTAACCAAAAATGGTTTCCCGGGTTAATGAGGTACTTAAGCAAAAGTTAACCTGCTGGTGGGGGGAGTCCTGTGTTGGGTGCAAATGTCTTGGATTGAGTCTGGTACCCTTACCTGATCAGTTACTAGCTAGCAACAGAATGAAGAAAGAATGAAAACCTTGATGACATATGCAAAACCGTAGAAGTGAGAAGTTGCCAATCAATTGCATTCCCTAGAAGATGTCTTAATGGGAGAACTGAGCGATGCAATCATTTACCATCAGAATAGTCTGTGTGTGCATGTGTATGTGTGTGTGTATATATAAACACACAAACACACATAATATATATTCACAACATTTTACTCATAATAAATCCAAACCGTAAGTGATCCAAGTGTCCATGTCAGTAAATGGGTAAACAAATTATTACATATCCTTACTTTCTTACTGCAGTGGGTCAAGGACTGCAGCCTTCAATATGGTCAATGTCAAGAAGACAAAAATTCTCACCACTGGACCAATCGGTAGCATCAGGATGGATGGTGAAGAGATTGAGATTGTTCACAGCTTCAGTTTGCTCGGCTCCATGGTCAACACTCTTGGCACTAGTAGCCGGGAAATAAAAAAAGTATTACGATCGTAAAGTCTGCGGTTAGGGACCTCTCTAAAGTACTCAAGAGCAACGGTGTCTCTCTGGAGACTAAGGTGCGCCTGATACAGGCCATGGTCTTTGCAATCACTTGTTATGCATCAGAGAGTTGGACAATGACTAGGGAGGATAGAAGGAGAATGGCACCTTTGAGCTGTGGTGCTGGAGAAGAGTACTGAATGTACCAAGGACTGCCAAGAAAACAAATAGATTCATTCTGGAGAGGGGTAAACCAGGCTGCTCCTTGGAGGCAAGGATTCTGGGGCTTCGCCTGACGTACTTTGGACATGTTGTAAGGAGAGACAGGTTTTTGGAGAGGGACATCATGCTAGGCAGAGTGAAGGGACAGCGCAGGAGGGGAAGACCTTCTATGAGGTGGATTGATTCAGTGACTGGGGTAATCCGGATGGGTGTGTCAGAGGCAATGAGATTGGCACAGGATAGAGCAGGGTTTAGGGCTGTTGTACATAGGGTCGATATGAGTCGCAAATGACTCGACGGCACATAACAACAACGACAACATCCTTTCTTAGTCTGTGCCCTCTGTTGCTGTGTGCCCTCATGTTGGGATTGACCCACAGTTAATGAATGCTCCGGTGGGTTTTCAGAGGAAGTCTCTCACAGGAGGAGAGTTGCCATCCTTCTCCCATGGAGCAGTTGGTGAATTGGAACCACACACCTTTTAATTGGCAGCACAATTCCTTACCACTCAGGGAGCTCTGGTGGCCTAGCGGCAAGAAGCTGAGATATAATCCTGAAGGCAAACTGTTCGAGGGCGCAATGTGCATTGTGGAAGAAGGATGGGAAATCTCCTTCTAAGCGACGAACTGCTTTTGAAAACTTGCTGCAGAGTCAGATATGGGTCAATTCCGGCTCTATATTACACAGCAGGAAGCCACCAGAGCACATTAAAGATGAAAAAGAAATGAAGCGTATTTAAATATGTGGAAAGTCGGGATCCGGCAAAATCTTTAGTATTAGAAAGCTGATTGGTGATTATCTGGAACAAGATTTTCCATGCAATTAGTTACAAGTGGCAGGCAAAATTTTCTACATTTAGCAAACTAAAGGCTAAAACTGGTATGTCAATTATATCTCTATAAAGTAAATTTACTAAAAACGTAAGTGGTTAGTTGAACATTTCTAGACTCAGAACCATGTATTTTTTTTTCTGTTGCCTAACTGCCAAAATGCAATTCAAGAAATATTCAGAAAAGCTATCAAGTGATATAACATATGGTAACACTTAAAAAATTAAAGTGTATGTTATTACTCTATTTTCTAAATAAAGCAAGACAAGCTGGTATTGTTTAGTTTTCCCAATGTAGCATCCTTTGTGGTAACTCAACGTTTTTGTGATGACAAATTCTAAGTTCCTGTCACTCTTATTTTGATGCCATAACAAAAATACAGGATTTGTTCTAAGGCTCACTTTACACACTGAACTTCTGTACTGCTTCAAAAAGTAAATTAGATACGATAATATATATAAAAAAAAAAATCAAAATCCCTTACTTAAAACAAAACCTGAGTCCTGTAATTTAAATGACTCACTATGCATTTGTAATAATAATTTCTTGCCATAAATGGATAAAACTCTATTCTCCTTATGAGTTATTTGCTAATACAGTGCTTCTGAAATTTCATTTTGTTAGCTATTTTCAAGATTTTTTAATACATTAAAGAGAGTTAATATGTTAACAGAAATAAATGGGTTTCCAGGAGAAATTGAAGATGGTTAAAGTCATTGAGTAGAAAGAAAATTTTGTGCTGAAATGTTTTAGAGGATTTTAAGAATGGCTGTCTTTATATACAAGCATCAAGAAGGAAAACATCCAGAAGATAAATTATAAGAAGAGAAAAATACAGATCAATATACTTGGAATTAAAAAAAGTCAAGAAGACAATCTAAAAGTGGATTTCAAAGTAAATAGGAGTTAAGTGATATATATGAACTAGGATAATGTATATATACTTGTTCTTATTTCCAGTGAAGAGGCAAGTAGCATTACATGTATTATCACCTACAAAAAACAAAACAAAAGAAAGAGTTTTGAAGAAAATCTCATTTTAGTTACTGTACCTTGTTATGCCCCGAGAATTTAACAAGATACCACTGATGATTATAGAGATAGTCTCATTCATCCATGGTAAACTCTTAGAGACATATAATAATTCAAAGCTTTAAAAAAGCTGTAAACAAAAGGGTATTTCTGGACAAAACTAAATAAATATACAGAATATTAGTATCCAAAATGCCTTTGACCATGAATGATATAACCAAACCCTTAAAACCAAGAGAGTTAATTGAGTGAAATACCTAATTCACAATGAAATGAGAATGAATTCTACATACCCAAGGAAGAGTTTTTTGTTTTCTAATTCAAAGGCCTAAATATAGCATATCAGTAACATTTTTCAGTTAGTAATATATTGAACTTTTACAAATGAACACTGCTTATTTTAACAAAAAAAATTGCATTTCTTTGTTAGATTCTTAGTTCCAATTTTTAAGAGCTAATAATCTAAGAACTTAATGAAGAAATAGAATAAGACAGGCTTGGAAGCAGGAGTGGCATCCACTTCCTCAAATGCCTGCAAAAACTCTATAAACTTAGAGAAAAGACAATAGTTATAGAACAAGGTTAAAGGGTTTGTATATGGAGTTAGTACTAGATGGCACTTAACAACAACAACAACAATATATATTGCAAAGCCCTTATCTTCCGTTGTGGACTTCCATTGGCTTGAAGCTATATAGTGGCACTCTTGTTTTGGTTGAGGGTCTGTGTAGATTGTCTTCTTTATTTCAGCCTCTTGTTTAGAGTCACTAAGACCTCCAGGGGGACACGCCAAGCCCTTGTCTCCATTTTGGAAACTGGGTGGAGTGACTGGACTCTGTAAAATGGGCTCTTCTGTTTTGGTTAAGGATCGTTGTGGAATGTTTTGTTTTTTGTTTTTTCTGTGTGTGTTTTTTTTTTAATTCATTTGTAGGGGTTTATTTTGTTGTTTTTCCCCCCATTATTATAATTATTAAACCCTCTTGTTTTAGAGTCAGCAAAACCTTCTAGAGGCCACTTTTTTTTTTTTTTTTAGTAAGTCAGGTCCAAAGGATTATCTTTTAATCCTTTGATACTATATTTCAGAGGAACATTATTCTGAGTTGTACAGCACTCCTCTGTCAATTTCCTGTGCTGAGATGATCTGGGTTTGCTGTGATGCTCAACCTTTTACCACTGGGGTCTCAAAAGCCATAATGACTGCTCATGGTGGACAGTGTTTGGTGGAGCTCCCGGTTTTAAGAGAGACTGGGAAGCAGGAGTGTCTTCCACTTCCTAAACCACATGTATGCCTCTGAAAACTCTATGAACTTGAAGAAAGGATAGTTATAGAAAGGCATCAGGTCTTTTGTCCATGAGGTCACTATAAGTCGTACATGACTCCATAGTAATCAACAACAACAACATGAACCTATACCTAAATCAAGAAGCTGTTATACAGAGAAAAATAATGTACAATAGATTAAAATCAAAGAAGATGTGCATTAACACTTTATCCTTTCCTCAACTGTATTTATTCTATATGGTGAACAAATTATTCAAGAAGCTAGACTATGTGAAGAAACATGTGTCATCAGAATAGGGTGAGATTGGGGAAGCAGTATAATGCTCCCAGACAGGCATTTTTGGGTAGTCAGAGCCAATGAGAATGCTTTATTAGGAAGGAATGTGGAATGATAAAGCTCATGGGGTTTGAACTTTGCCTTGGTTCTTAAATTTGGCTGGGCCCAAGGGCCTGCATTTTAATTGTTTAAGCCTTGGACCAGGTTTTTTGTGTTTTAGAGGGTTTTGGGGGACTGGTTTTTATTTTAATTTTGGGCCAGGTTTTAATTGGCTTTGGTCAAACATTCTTCTAACTGGTATAGCACTGGTCAGTCCATTTGCTGTACAGAGGTAACTTGTGGTTGCTGTGATGCTGAACACTGTGACACTGATGTGTCAAACGTGATAATGGTCAACTACGGTGGACAGTGTTCGGTGGAGCTCCCTGATTAAAACATGTTTGAAAGCAGGAGTAGGATCCACTTCCAAAACAGCTTTCCTCCGGAAACTCTATGAACTTGGAGAAAAGATGGAAGTTATACAAATGTTCAGGTCTTTAGTTTATAGGGCCACTACTCAACAACAACATTTTTATATTATTTTCTTTTTATAAAATACACACATGGAATAATCCTTAATTGGTTTCCAGGTATGATAAAGAAGATAAAGACAAATAAAAATTAGTAAATAGAAAATAGGCACATACTCAGATGGGTGAAGGGAGAGGCCATGAATAATAAGGATCAGTACAGTAACACTAGAAAAATGAAAGACAAGTATAAAATGGTTAATGGAAATCAGGTAGAAATGATAATATTAATGTCTATGCTCACTCCTTGTGAGTATAGGCATTAACATTGTAGAACAAAATTCATATGAAAGGCTGAATGAATATTAATTTGTATTAGAGAGTACCAGAGGGCCAGTGTATCTGTGTTTCATTGACTATGCAAAGACATTTGACTGCGTGGATCACAAAAAATTGTGGATAATCTTGAGAAGAATGGGGATCCCAGAACACTTAACTAAGCTCATGTGAAACCTATATTGTACCAGGAAGCAGTAGTTAGTACAGAGAAGGGAAACACACTGCGTGGTTCAGGATCAGAAGAGATGTGCATCAGGGATGCATCTTATCTCCACACCTTTTCAATGCAGAACAGATAATTTGAGAGGCTGAACTTATGAGGAGAAATATGGCCTTAGAACTGGAGGAAGATTCATCACTAACCTGCGTTATGCAGATGGCAGAGCCTTGCTTGCTGAAACTGAGGAGGACATGAGGCATTTGCAGCAGAAAGTCAAGGACTGTAATCTTCAAGATCCTCACCACAAGGCAAATTGGCAGCATTATGATAGAGATTGAGATTGGTAATAACTTCAGCTTGCTTGGTTCCATAATTCATACTCTTGGCATCAGAAGTCAAGAAACCAAAAGACAAATTGCATTAGAAAAGGCCACTGTCAGGAACCTCTCTAGAGAACTGATGAACAACAATATCATTCTGGAGACTAAGGTACACATGATCCAAGGCCATGGTCTTTTTTAATTGCTTGCTATGCATCTGAGAACTGGACAACAACTGAGAATGATAAAAAAAGGATTGATGCCTTTGAGTTGTGGTGCTGAAAAGGAGTGTTGAAAATCTCACGGACTGCCAGGAGAACAAACAGGTCTGTCCTGGAGAGTGTGAAACTAGGCTATTCCTTGGAGGCAAGGATTTTAAAGCTCCATGTCACATACTTTGGACACATAGCCAGGAGAAATCAGTCCTTGGAGAAGGACATAATATTTGGAAAGGTGGAGGGACAGCTCAAGAGAAGAAAAGGCCCAGGATGTGATGGATTGACTCAGTGACTAGAGAAATGGGAATAGGTCTGCTGGAGATGATGAGTTTGGTTCAGGATAGGGCAGGTTCAGAGCTAATGTGCATAGGGCTGCTAATTACAAAAATGTAGAAAAGAAGGGAACTCTGGTAGCTAGTGGCAAGAAACTGCACTGCAATCCCAAAGGCAGTTGGTTCAAATCCACCAGATGCCCTGCTGGAGGAGGGTCAATTTCTTCCTGCCTGTGCCAGTCAGATCCAATTCAACAGCACACAGCAAGTAGTTAAAAAAAAAGAAAGAAAAATGAAAAACAAGCAAAGATTTCAAAAAAAGTTTTTCTGCCATGAAGAAAGAAAGGCATTTAGACTATGAAGAGAAGGATGATGTAAATATGTCTTCTTTTAATCTATCATTCACTGTAAATGTCAACTTTTTTTATTTTTAAACCCATTTCCCACCCTCTCCTTTTCCACTTTGTTATTCAAACAGTCTATCTCCTGCAGACTACAAACATTCAAATCCCTTAATAACATTTTCCCTACATTGTATAAACAGTAGATGGAATTAATGAAAAGTTTTAAGAAAGAAAGGAAAAAAACCAAGGTAGTGCTCAAGCTAGGAAACAACTACCTTGTTCAAACAGAACCTGAACAAGGTAACGCTCAGCTTGAGCTGAAGCACCATTTAGGCATATACTTCAAATGAGTGGCTTCATGGTGTTGTGACCTATACGGTTTCACAGAGGTTCAGACTCTGAGGAATTAATATTTTCTCTAATACTCTGCTATCACTATCCTGAAATCATAATAATTTGATTTTTGAACTTGGTGTTTTATAAGTGAATGTCATGGGACAGCAAATCATGTACATAAGAAAGGGAAAAAGGAAAGAAAGGAGGAGGAGAATACAATGCAAGTTCACCATTCCTTGGGTGTCTTCCATTTATTGTGTATCTACCACCCAGTGTTCCCCCATTTATGTATCACATTTGGAATACCCCAACAACACAGAAATTGGTAAGTCTACAATGCCTATAAAGTCAGCAAAACTCAAAATGAGTACAAAGTAACTATGGAATGGTTGCAAATGACTTCTGTGCTATGTTGATAGACGTGTACATACTGAAAAGCAAAATACCTACAGCTGAATTAGGTTTCTGCAACACTTTCTGGTAAGAATGAAATGAATGCACATGTATGTGATATACAACAATAGATGTAATTGTGAAGAGTCTACATGAGACTTTATTCATATTTGCATTTGAAACTAGCAATATACATTGCAGAAATGAGTGGCAAAACTCATACTAATAATGTTCATTGTTATTTTCCTAGAATAGAATTAAAGGTTAAATTAAAACTCATGATAAGTAGAGAGAAAGATTGTTACTGTTGTTGAGTATCAAGTATGACTCATATCTCTATGAACAGCCACCTGAACCATACCCTGTCCTCATGATCTCTGGTATACTAGAACCCATCACTGAAGTCACCATATCAATTCATCTCATTGGAGGTCTTAATTTTTAAATATGTATTGATCACATTTCCTCCCTGATTTTGAACAAGATGACCATTATTTTCATTCTGCTTGTACTCAACCCCAAAATCTATGTTGGTGGGTGTACTGAAGTTACTTTTTGTGTATTGGTTCAAGCTTTCTGTGGCTCAAGTCTTTAGCAGACAAACTTCTTCATATCTCAGGTTTCTTCAGGGAACTTTTACTGCCAGTGTTACTGTTTCTGCCCTGTGACCCCAAGAAAAACCCATTTAAGTGACACCTGTAGTACCCTAATTGCACGTTCCAACTTCTACTAACCGCTAGGGCAGGGTCCTGAGCTTTGGTAACAATTAATCAGATCCTTCGACTAATGAGGATTCACTCCAAGAATTACAGAGCAAGATCTAATGAAATTACTCTTCATAGATTGAGTTTGGAAGGGCAGGACTTCAGCAGAAGAGGGACATACCATTTTCCCAAAAGAAAAGTAATTGAGCATTATGTGGTACAATCAGTGGTATATCTTTGACCATGTGCAGCTCTTGTGGTATAGTCTATAGGGAGTTGTACTGTTAACCCAAAGGCAGCCCCTCTCTGGCAGTTTGAATCCACCAGTGGCTTCAAGGGATGACCAATCTCCTATCAAGTGACTTACAGTCTCCAAAAGACGACCTAAAGGTGACTGGATGGTGATGAGTAAGTAGTATCTTAAACTATGAAATAATCATTGTAAAAGAGTTAAAATGTACATTTCTTATGCAAAAGGAAAAAGAAGACCAAGACTTCAAGCACAGTAGTTCTCTGGAAAATAGTGCAGTAGCCTTATCCTGTAACATCTGAAAGTACTGTTATTGAAAGTAAAATAGCAAACAGCCTAGAAGGTACCAGAAATGTCATTTTGGTAAGCACAATGATTGAAGGATATTGTCTCATGATAAATTACAAATTACTTTCATTGCTTCTAAACTTTCTTTCCATGAGATCAGAAAAGGTAACAAGTTTGCATGTTGTTATATTTTTGTTGATGACCATTGAGTCCAGCACGACTCATAGCAACTCTATGAATAAAAGACCTAATGCCTTTCCATAACTTGCGCTGTTTCCCCAAGTTTATAGAGTTTCCGTAGGCAAGTGGTTTAGGAAATGGATGCCACCCTTGTTTCCAAACTTGTTTTACAACTGGGAGCTCCACCAAACACTGCCCATATTGGGAAACAATTATGGTATTTGATACCTCACTGCTACAAGGTTCAACATTACAGCAAACCCAGATTATCTCAGTATAGCAAATTGTCAAAGAGTAATATACAAAGGAGAAGAATGTTCTTTCAAATATACCAACACTAGTCCCTTTAGCAGTGGGTGAGTGTTATCAAGTCAAAAACGATTCATAGCAACCCTATGAACAAAATAACCTGAACTCTGTTCAATAATTAATACCATTTCTGAATGTTTATAGTTTCCAGAGACAACAGGTCACGTGAAAAGTAATATTGTGGAACAAGGAAGCAACACATGGGAGCTTCCCGGTCTCTTCAATGGAATTCAAATTGGTTGTTGGCAGAGGACATCTGTGCCTGTATAAAAGGTGTTTCATACTCTGCTAGCCTTTGAAAATAAATGTGAGAATTGTGCAGTTGCAAAAAAAAAAAATCATTTTCTGAGTATTCCTAATTAGCTAGGACACTAGGAAGTTACAAGGGGTTACTTTGAAAAGAATAATGAGTCTCCTGCTACTCAACTGGCACTTAACAACAACAACATTATTGTCATTGAGATTTAGGTCTAGGAGTCTGAAACAAAATAACTGCTAATGAAATGCTAGTAACTTAATTGTTTATAAATCTTAACTTGTGCTATTTTACTTAAAGTTTAGAGGTGATTTTATGGATGATGTGAACTTTTAGCTTTCCATTTGAATAAAATAATCATGGAAAAATTCATTATCCTTCATACTGATAGCTGGCTTGTTTTTGAAATAACTTAATTATTTCTATACTGAAGAAGTTCAGGCTGCTTTGAAGAAAATAGCAAAAAATAAGGCCCCAGGAATAGATGGTATACCTATTGACATATTTCAGCTAACAGATGCTGCCCTGGATGTGCTCACCAAGTTGTGCCAAGAAATCTGGAGAAAAAACACTTGGCCAACTGACTGGAAGAGATCTATATTTGTTCCCATCCCAAGGAAGGGTGACCCAACAGAGTGTGGAAATTATAGAACAATATCATTGATTTCACAGGCAAGCAAGATTCTACTGAAGATCATCCAAAAACGACTGGAACAGCACATCAGCAGAGAACTGCCAAAAGTCCAGGCTGGTTTTAGAAGGGGTCGTGGTACTAGGGATATTGGAGCCAATGTTAGATGGATTTTAGCTGAAAGTAGGGATTACCAGAAGAATGTATATCTGTGTTTCATTGACTATGCAAAGGCATTTGACTGTGTGAATCATAACAAACTGTGACTGACTCTGAGAAGAATGGGAATCCCAGAACACTTGATCGTGCGAATGTGGAACCTATATTTGGACCAAGAGGAAGTCAACAGAACAGAGCAAGGAAACAATGTATTGTTCAAAATTGGGAAGGGCATACACCAGAAATGTGTCCTGTCTCCATAACTTTTCAGCCAGTATGCAGAACAGATTATCTGGGAGGCTGGGTTCTGTGAGGAGAAATGTGGGGTCAGGATTGGTGGAAGATCTATCAACAATCTGTGCTATGCAGATAATACACTCTGCTTGCTGAAACTGAGGAGGACTTGAAGCACTTGCTGCAGAGGGTCAAGGACTGCAGCCTTCAATATGGATTGAGGCTCAATGTCAAGAAAACAAAGATTTTCACCACTAGACCAATTGGCAGCATTGGGATGGATGGTGAAGAGATTGAGATTGTTCACAGCTTTAGTTTACTTGGCTCCACAGTCAACACTCTTGGCACCAGCTGCCAGAAAATTAAAAGATGTATTGCAATGGGAAAGTCTGCTCTTAGGGACCTCTTCAAAGTACTGAAGAGCAATGATGTCTCTCTGGAGACTAAGGTGCATCTGATAAAGGCCATGGTCTTTGCCATCACTTGTTATGCATCAGAGAGTTGGACAGTGACTAAGGAGGATAGAAAGAGATGTGATGCCTTTGAGCTGTGGTCTTGGAGAAGAGTATACAGGGTACCATGGACTGCTAAGAAAATGAACAGATTTCATCCTTGAGATGGTTAAACAGGGCTGTTCCTTGGAAGCAAGGATTCTGAGGCTTCATCTGACATACTTTGGACATGTTGTAAGGAGGGACAGGTCCTTGGAGAGGGACATCATGCTTGGTAGGGTGCAGGGACAGCGCAGGAGGGTAAGGCCCTCTTTGAGGTGGATTGATTCAGTGACTGGGGTAATCAGGATGGGTGTATTAGAGACAGTGTGATTGGCACAGGACAGAGCAGAGTTTAGGGCTGTTGTGCATAGGGTCGCTACGAGTTGCACGTGACTCGACAGCACATACCAACAACAACATACTTGAACATATTTTCCCATTGTCTCATATAATTTTTCCTTAATGATGAAAAAGAATTGGCCTTTACTGCCTCACTTTGTAGTTCAAAAAATGTTAATCCATAAAACAAGAATGTAATACAAGGATGTACTACAAATACTAGTTCGTATTACAAGAAATATATACAGGAAATAAAAAACACTATGAGTTGGGAAAATAATTTACATAGCTTAGTCCCTTTATTTCTAAAGAATACCTTTATAATTTAGATTAAGAATTCTCTAGATACAGAATGCCTCAGATAATCATAGTAGAATGAACTAGTGTATTGAAAACAACCATAAAATCAATTTTAAGTACTACCTTTGCGTACAAAAGGCATACTTTTTTTCATAATAAATCAAACACAGGAAAGAATTACACAGAGAATAAAAAAAAATCAATGTGTTATGGTGTAGTTAACCACAACAAGATATTTGAACATACACAATTTTTTGTGTAGGTTGAATAGTAAACCTGCCTACAGCAGATTTGCATTACAGCTAAAGGGCTCGGAGCAAAAGGAATTGAAATAGACACTGTAATAAAGGAAAGAGACAAATCTTGTCCTCTAGTTTTGAAAAAGACACTATCCTTTCTTTTCTAAGATCATTCATTAATCAAATATTTTTGAAAATATTAATATCAGTGTATCTGCTCACAAGATGTATAGAAACATCAAGAATCACATGGATAATTATCTCCCACAATAATTTCTATTTCATTTTCATCATTGAATCTTAATATTTAGAGTATGACTCAGTTCTGACAAAAAGAGACATAACAAAAGCAATAATATTATTTAAATTCCACTCAGAGTTTTTTTTCTAGATGTTGCTGTTGTTGGTAGGTGTCCTCAAGTAAAATATGATACATAGTAATCATTTTTTATATACTCAGTTTCACAGTCCCAGTGTTAATATGTATTTTTGGGAGATTTCCTCTCTTTTGCTGGCCTTCCACCTTTCCAAGCATGCTATCTCAGCCTTTCCTAGTAACATGTAAAAAGTATGAGAGGTGAAGATTCACCGTCCATACTTCCAAGGACACTTTGGCTATACTCTTTCCAGGACGTATGTTTGTTCTTTTAGAAGTCCATGAGATATTTAGTACTCTTCTCCAACACGACAGGCTCAAAGGTATCAATTCTTCTTCTGTCATCTTTACCCACTGTCCAACTTTCAGATGCCAAACAAGTGATTGAAAAGAACATGGTCTGAATCAGGCACACTTTAGTCTTCAAACTGACGTCATTGCTCTTCAGGATTTTGGAGAGATTCCTAACAGCAGAGCTGCCAAAATCAATATGTTTTCTTATCTTTCTTTTCATCTTCTAACTACTGGTATCAATGGTGTTGATTGTGTTTTCAAGTAAGATGAAATCATTGACAATTTCTATGTCTTTCCCATCTATCTTGATGTTACCTATTGGTTCAGTGGGAAAGACTGTTGTTTTCTTGAAGTTGAAATGGAATCTAAAGTGAAGACTGTAATCTTTGACCCTGTGCTGCAAGCATTTCAGGTCTTTCTCACTTTCAGCAAACAAGGAGGCTTTCTTTTCCCTCCTAGTTAGCATATGTTCAATTTTAGTAAATATTCTTTGTGAATCCAGAAGTTGTTAAAAACAGTGTTTTAAAGTGTAATTAGGTCAACTTTGTAAAATGCATTGGTCAGATCTTCTCTATACTTAGTTTTCTTCATTTCCTGTCAGTTGATGAGAGAGTTGTGTAAAAATCTCCCACTGAAATTCCAAATTGTTTTTATTTCTCATTTATTTCTGTCAATTATGTATTTATAAACAGTTGAAGGAATGCAATTGAGTCTCATCTTTTTTAGGATTGACTATACATTAAAGGATTATAAAACGTTCAAAGGAATATTGATTCTTATAATGTGCTTTGTTGGCTTACCGTATAGCTAAACCAGGGAGCTAACTCTACTTCTATATACATTCAACATGTTAATTGAAGTCTTATGCTTGGAGTGCTATAGTAATCCATATTTAATGTTATGATCAATACGTTTAGGTTTATATTTACTATTTAGGGAAATATCTAAATTGTTGTTTCTTCTTGTTGTTAGGTAGAATGGAATTGATTATGACTCATACCAACTCTATGAACAACAGATCTGACCCTTGGCCTATATTGCACCATCCTCATCATCCTATTGTTACAATCACTGTGTCAAGTAATCTTGTTAAGTATCTTTCTCTGACACTTCACATTTCCCAGCATTATGATTTTCCCAAGGACTGTCCCCTCCTGGCAACATGCCCAAAGTATGTAAGATCAAATTTCACCATTCTTGCCTCTAAAGAACTCGCTAGCTACATTTCCCCCAAAATAGACATGTTGCTTCTAAATTGCACACATCCTCAATTTGAGCACCCAGGGGCAATCTTTGAATTGTGGCCTGCTCTCTAATTTTCAGATGATTAGATTTGATAGCAGAAACACTTTCCCATCTCTTTCTGATTGTATCATCCAGACACCTTTCTTTTTGGAGTACTTACTAGTGTCATTCTTTACCTCATCTACTGCCCTTTGTGCTTGTGCCTGAGGGCAAGTGCACCCCTCTGTTCTCCCTCCATTGCTATACCTCTGGATGTCCGCTCTACCTAAGGAAAGATATTAAGCTGCACTTGATTAAGAGAAACTGTTCAGTTGCGTCCAACTTGATGGTAAGGAGAGAGAAGAAGAGAGACAGTCATACCACCTTCAGTGTCAGGCAATGGCAATTCAACAACTGTAAGGACAGAGTCAAATGAATAATGTATTTCTTTCAATTCAAATAACAGTTATGTTTGTGTTATAATGTAGTCTGTTCAGTGGGAAATTTTGTTGTTGTTGTTGAATGCCATCAAGTTAAGTAAGAGTCATAGGGACTCTATAAACAACAGATCTGAAACCTGTTCTATCATGTACTGTTTTCATCATCTCAGACACGCTTGAGCCCATTACTGCAGTCATTATGGCAATCCCTCTCACTGTGTGTCTTCCTCTTTCACTGACCCTCCACCTCTCTAAGCATGATGTCCATTTCCAAGGAATAGCTTCTCTTAGCAATATACCCAAAGTGTGAGAGATAAAACATTCTCATAATATCCTCCAAGAAGTATACTAGCTGCACTTCTGCCAACAAATATCTGTTTGTTCTTTTGACTTTCCATGGAGTATTCAGTCATCTTTTCCATACCTTGAAAGCATCACTTCTTCTTCTGTCATCCTTATTCATTGCCTAGTTCTCAGAAGCATAAAAAGTGACTGAAAAGCCCATATCTTGAATCAGGAGCACCTTAGTCTTCAAACTGGTATCATTGCTCTTTGAGATTTTGGAGCGATCCCTGACAGCAGACTTGCTCAGTGCAATACCTTACCGGATCTTCTGAACGCTGGTCTTGAGAGTGATGATTGAGGATGCAAGTAAGATGAGATCATTGAGAATTTCAATCCTTTCTCCATCCATCATGTTGTTGTATATTGGCCTAGCTGTAAAGACTTTTGTATTCTTGATTTTGAGATTGAATCCCTACCAAAGGCTATATAGTCTGTTATCTTCTGCAGCAAATGTTTCAAACCTTCCTCACTTTCAAAAAGCAAGGTTGTGCCATCTGTGTAATGCAGATTGTTGATGAACCTTCCTCTGATCCTGATACCACATTCCTCTTGTTAGAGTCCATTTTCACAAATTATTTGTTCAGTACATAGAATTTGATAGGCATGGATAAAGGACACATCCCTGATACATATGTAATTTAAACCATGTAGGTTATCTTGCTCTGTTTAGACATTAGATTCATTATCTAAGTACAGATTTCATAAGAGCACAATTAAGTATTCTGGGATTCTTATTCTTGTCAACGTCAGCCATAGTTTGTTATGATCCACACAGTCAAATGCAAATTGACAATTTGTATGTCAATAAAACACAAACAGACTTTCTTCTGTAATTCTCTACTTTCAGTAAAGAACCATTCAGTGTTTACTATGATATCCAGTGTGCCAGGTCTTCTTCTAAATCCTGGTTGAAACTCTGCTATTTTACTGCCAATATGCTGTTCCAGTTGTGGATGATTTTTATGCTGCAATTTCTTATTTCAAAGTTAAATATTGCTGAAGTAGGCAATAGCATCTGCAAAGTTATTGAGAAATAACTCAGAGATAGTAAGTGATCACATACGATTGGAAAGCAAAGGTTCAACTGATTTACTCTATACAAGATTCTAAAAATCTTCAATTTATGTTTTAAAACTATAGTACCTGGAAAGTAAAATAAGTCAAAGTGCAGTAAAAGAAAGCATGCCTATGCCTATGTTTGTTTTCAAACTGATCCAGTGTTTTCAATGTTTTATTAATACATTTTGTTTATCAGCCAATCAGAACGTTGGAGTTGGAACCAACTCACAGCTGTCCCCGCACTGAGTTTTCAGTGACTAAAAGTCTCACAAGAAGAAATTGTCAAATCTCCCACAAAACCACTAGTGAATTAAAACTGTCTGCTTTGGGGATGGTGACTCAAATCTTTACCCAGTAGCCCATAAAATGTGTGCGTGGGGGGGGGGAGTATTTCAAGAAGCTCAGTTCCATGAAGCAGAACATGGCATTTTTTTTTTAGTGGCAAGAAGAAATTTATTATTGCACAACTTAGGTTAAAAGTCTGAATTTAAATTGCATTATGTAAATAAGGATTACTTCCTCAGGTAGTTTGACTTGAAAACAATTTACAGCAGACACTCATATTGGAACATAATGATATATGGATGGAATGATAGATGATAGAAAGAAAGATGATAGATAGATAGATAGATAGATAGATAGATAGATAGATAGATAGATAGATATAGTTATGGGATTTCTTGATCCTAAGTGCAAAAACCTAACCCATAGTTAATCCCAACTCACAGTGACTCTATATGACAAAGAACTGCCCCTTGGAATTTTCAAAGCAGAACATGGCATTAAGATTGGAGAAAGTGTGTGATCTGAAATTTCTCCTTCTGTTCCTTTAAAGAGCACTACACTTGCACTTCCTATGAAAGAGCTGTCTCTGAATCACATACAACCCAATTTTAGCACCCAGAGACAACCTCTAAATTTTACCCCACCCCCAATTTCCAAATTATTAGAATTTATAGCAGAAACACTTTCTCTTCTCTTTGCTTGCTGTCTCATCTATATGTCTTTCTTGTTTGTGGTACCTCTTAGTGTTGTTCATCACTCTATTCACATTTCAGAAAGTGGAAAGGACTTAAAACTCTTCCTGCAGAATATCAAAGATGATAGTTTTCAATAATGACCATGTTAAAACAGATACAACTCTGATATACACCTTTCCTACTGTAGGTTTTTTTTTTGTTTTTTTATTTTTTGTTAGAATGACTGCTTCTTGATGTATGTACAAGTTCCCCATGAATATGGTTAATTTTTCAGGAATTTTCATTCTTCAAAATGTTTTCTATTATTTGGTATATTCTGTAGAGTCCAACGCCTTGGCATAACCTGTAAAACAAAGCATCTTTCTGTTATTTTCTGCTTTCAACAAATGTCCAATGATTATTCATGTGGAACTGAACAAATGGGATGCACAGAAATCAAAGTGACTGTATCCATGATAAAATAAGATGGAGAAGGTCAATATCATTAATAAGAATAAAGTGCAGTACTGAATTGACAATGTTACAGAATAGACAATGAAATCAGTTGTTCATATGTAAGCTCAAGTTAGGGTGATACAATAAAAATAAGTCCACGAGAGCCAACATACCACATAGGGTATATATTACCTAAACACAAACAGACAAATTAAAAAATAGATTTGGAATACCAAATACTAATGACAGAAGATCTGCCAAATTATAAAACAAAATCAAAGCTTCATAAAAGGATACATCAAAAATATATTAAATGGATAAAAAAAGAATATGCTTACATGAATTCATAAGATATTTTAAATTTACTCTTGAATGTAGTGTAGCTAAAGCCAAAAAAAACAAATGAAGTAGTAAATGAACTCAACAGAATATTTCAAAGTACATTTTTAAAACTATCTTTTATTTTATGATAATGAAATATGCAGAGATATAGAGTTAGAAAACCAAAGGGAAGAAAACACTAGGCATTTCTCAAGCTTTGCTAATAAAAGAAATAAAATCATGCCTCTAATTATAATATTGAAAGATTATCTGGGAAACACATATAATAGAGAAAGGATACAGACCTGACACATATCTTTCTAGATTTATTGCAGTTTTTTGTTCTACTCAGAAAACAACTTCTTGATCTAGGAATAGATTTTGTATAAACATAATTGTTTGGGAATTCTTATTCTTCTCAATGTTAGCCATAGTTTGTTAAGATTCACACAGTCAAATAGATTTGTATGGTAAATAAAATATAGATAGATAATTCTTGTGATATTCTTTACTTGCATCCAAAATTTATCTAACATCAGCAGTGATATCCCTGGTGCCACAATGTAAAAGCAACAAAGGCCTGAAGGGACTGCATCAATCAACTGCACAAGGGGGAACAGCCCTCTTTATCATCATTCACAGTGCTAAACTAATAACCATGAGTTCAGACATTTCCCCCATGTTTCTGTACCTTTTTCTACAAGTTGCAAAATCAATCTTGCTTCTCTACTGGGTCCAAAATCCATTACAGTAGCTCATGGAACACACAGATCATATTCACCATTCTAAAGTTTATTAGGGAACTAAAAAATCTCTAATTAATCCTTATAGCATAATAGTAGGCTAGAACCAGTCTGTCAGAACCGCTTTCAAAATATGTTCCACAGGCATCTCAGCTTTCAGCCTAGTGGCTTTAGACTAGTGTTAGAACACATTGCAAATAAGTATTCCCCTATTCCCATCCAGCTAGCTCTCAAACAAACTTGAATGAAGGGCTTTTAGATCTGGTTCCATGAGGTAGCAGTCCCAAGGTTAGTTCTACCTCATGTCTAGTCTCTCGTTTTCTGCTGTGACTGCGGCCACGACTGCTGTTCCTGTAAGTCCTGGTGTGAATGGACAGGAACCTTTGGTCCCGAAAGATGCAAATTCTACATGCTGGGTTTCTCCTATGTTAATTGTGAGATACTTAACCCCTGCTGCTGAATCTGCTAAATTTAACACCAAGACTAGCCAGTCCCCTTGTGAATAAACTAAAGCAAACTATTAGAATACACTTAAAAATTAAAGTCAATGGCTAGGAAGCCATTTTAAACAATACCCCTTGATATCATATACTTTTTTTCTAAATCCAACTTCAACTTCTGATACTTCTCTGTCAAAA
>NW_006399806.1:15275956-15276979 GCF_000299155.1 Elephantulus edwardii
AGAAAACAAAAGACTTCACCACTGAGCCAATAAGAAACATCACAATAGATAGAGGATAGATTGCCAATAATTTCATCTTACTTGGATTCACAGTCAATGCTCTTAGTAAACAGCAATTAGGAGATTGAAAGATGTAACATTTCAAAAGTCTGCTGTCAGGAACCTCTTCAAAGTCCTGAAATGCAATAGTTTCAATTTAAAGACTATCATGCACCTAAGTAAAGTCATGGTCTTTCTAAATAGCTGCTACGTATCTTAGAGCTGTGCAATGGATAATAATGACAGAAGAATTGAAGCCTTTGAGTTATGCTGTTAGAGAAGAGTACTGAATATCCCATGGACTTTCAAAAAACAAACAGATATGTCTTGGAGAAAATGCAGCTAGAATACTCCCTAAAGGAAAGTATGATGAAATTTTGACTCACAAAATTTGAGCCTGTTGTTAGGAGAAGATATTCCTTAGAAAAGGACATTATGTGTGGAAAGCTAACAAGATGGTACACGAAAGAAATACTCTCAATAACATGAATTGATACAGTGACTGTGACAATGAGGACAATGAGCTCAAGTGTGCTGGAGATAAGATGATGCAAGATAGGACAGGGTTCAGATCTGCTGTTTATAGGATTGCTGTGCAAAATGTAACAACAAAACAAATATGGCAATAGATTGAATAATACGGACAGTATAAAAAGAAAATGGATGGAATGCACAATAATATTCTACCAAAAATACTTGGTCAACATTCAACTCTTTCAGAATGCTAAATGATCTAGGAAACATGAAAAGAAGATTGAAAGAATATAGATAATCATTATAGTAAAAGGAAGTGGTGAACACAGAAGAATTTCATGAAACAACATAAGAACAAGAACCCATGTGATGAAGGAAGAAGTTCAAGATGCTCTGAAAGAATTATGAAAAAATAAGGCCCCAGGAATTGATGGAATATCAGCTGATATATTTCAGCAAACAGATGTGGCCTTGCATGTGCTCAACAATTTGTGTCAAGAAATCTGAAGG
>NW_006399806.1:15277714-15279120 GCF_000299155.1 Elephantulus edwardii
GAATTTTAGGAAGATTCATCAATAATCTGTGTAATGCAGATGACACAAGCCTACTTGCTTAAATCAAGGAGGACCTAAAGCTCTTGCTGCAGGTCAAGGACTGCAGTCTTCAATATGGATTGGAGCTCAACGTCAAGAAAACAAAGATTCTCATCACTGGGCTAAATGGTAGCATCATGATAGATGACGAAGAGATTGAGATTGTTAACAGCTTCAGTTTGCCTGACTCTACAATCAACCTTCTTGGTTCCAGTAGTCAGGAAATTAAGACAAAATGCATTGGGAAAGTCTGCTGTCAGAGACCTTTCCAAAGTACTAGAGAGCAATGATGTCAGTCCAGAGACTAAACTATGCCAAATTCAAGCTATAGTCTTCACAATCATTTGTTATGCATCAGAAAGCTGGATAATGAGTAGGGTTGATACGAGAATTTATGTCTTTGAGCTATGGTGCTGGAGTAGAATATTCAATATACATTTATGACTAGGAGAGCCAACAAGTTCATCCTAAAGATGGTTAAACCAGGATGCTGATTGGAGGCAAGGAGTCTAAAGATTTTTCTGACATAATTTGGGCATGTTGCATGGAGAGACTAGTTCTTGGAAAGAGACATCAGACATCATGTGAAAGAGAGAAAGACCCTGAATGAGATGGATTGGCTCAGTGGCAGGGGTAAAGAGGATGGGTGTGTGAGAGACAACAAGGTTGACTGAGGATAGAGCAAGGTTCAGAGCTGTTGTATGTAGGTTCACTATGAGTCGCAGGTGACTTGACAGTACATAACAACAACAACATGAGATTGACTAATGATAATAAATAAAAAAATCTAATCTGCAGTGAAAAGTATTGCAGAAAACATACCTATATTTGAAATTCCCCTTTCCTTCTTCATCCACATAACAGAATTATTTGAAGCATTGTTTGATTCCGTAAACACGTTGAAATCTTGGGGTGAAAAATTTGATCTCAAGTCTTAATGAAAATTCTTTGTAAATTCTCAGCATATTTGACACAAGCACATTCCTATATTTTACAGCAAAGAATAGAAAACAACTCAAACATTTATGAATGGAAAAAGTGGTTAAAAACTATGGAAAATTAACACAATGGAGTATTGTATCATTAAAATATAATTGAGAAAGTATTGAATACTGGAACAACATGGATGAACAAATTACAATGAGTGACAAAAGTCAATGGCAAAAGGACAATTATGCTCTATTTTCTCAACTCATTGGTGTGGACTCAAAACCAGTTAAGCCCCCAGCAAGATTTCAAAGGCTTTAAATAGCACTGGAGGAGACATCTCATCTTTCTTCTTTGGATCAGCTTTTGAATTCAAACTATATGCCTTCAAGGTTGAAAATGTTCCTTCTTAATAGACTAACAGAGTTGCCTAGTTATTG
>NW_006399806.1:15280265-15283544 GCF_000299155.1 Elephantulus edwardii
TTCTCTGCTGATGTGCTGTTCCAGTCGTTTTTGGATAATCTTCAGTAGAATCTTGCTTGCATGTGAAATCAATGAGATTGTTCTGTAGTTTCCACACTCTGTTGGATCACCCTTCTTTGGGATGGGAACAAGTGTAGACCTCTTCCAGTCAGTTGGCCAAATGGTTGTTCTCCAGATTTCTTGACACAACTTGGTGAGCACATCCAGGGCAGCATCTGTTAGTGGAAATATGTCAATAGGTATACCATCTATTCCTGGGGTCTTATTTTTTGCTATTTCCTTCAAAGCAGCTTGAACTTCTTCCTTCATCACCGTAGGCTCTTGGTCATATATTATTTCATTAAATTCTTTTGTGTCTGCCAGTTCCTTTTTATACAGGGACCACCTTATTTTAATACTTTTAATAGTTTTAATACTTCCTGGATCATTTAATATTCTGCCTAAAGCATCCTTGATTATAGCAAATCAAGGGATGACTATTAAGATAAAAAGCTAATGAAAGGCTTATGTTAAAATATAATTACTCTTGGGTGGTTAACAGGAATTACAAGGGAGGGAGAAGGAAGTTAAAATAAATAGATAAGTTTTGTTCAGAGAAAGACAATATACAATAATGATTGGACTGTTGTTGTTACTTGCCTTCAAGACAGCTGTGACTCAGCAACCCTATGTACAACAGACCTAAACCAGGCTCTATCTCTTAAAAATCTTATTATTTCTGACACGCCTATCCCCATTACCCAAGTGACTGAATCAGTCCATCTCATCAAGGGTCGTCCTCTCTTGTGTTATCCCTCTACCTTCCCAAGCATGAAGTTCCTTTCCAAAAACTGATACCACCTTGCAACATGTCAAAATTATGTCAGACGGAGCTTCAGAATCCTACAAGGAGCAGTCTGGCTTTACCCTCTCCAGGATGAACTTGTTTGTTCTCCTAGCACTCCATGGTAGACATTGTAATAAGTTAACGGCATTAATCAATTGTACTTAATATTATAAAACAAAATGTCTATGGATGATTGAATGAAAAACCAGTATGAGTTGTAAAATTTCACTCAAAAAATAATTCAAAAGAATGTTAAAAAAATTATTGGCCTAACTCTGAATAGTTTTTGTTTTATTTTAGTCAAATCTTTATTGTGTTTCCCAGAAATATATGTCAAATAGGCTATGCTATAATTATCAACAATAACAACATAATTCTCAGGGCTATTAATAATCTTCCATTTTTTAATCTACTGTAATTTCCCCATGTCTTTTAAATTCTAACCAGAATGATGTTAGTGAACCAAGGTTAATAGCAGTCCTGTGAATAAGGCAGGATGCAATCTATAGGATTAAACAAGTGAGTTCAGATGTACCTGCTATCATAAGGAAAGAAGATCAAGTGGTGGCGTAAATCCTTTGAACCCAGACCTATGTGCTGAGAAACTCCTAGACCCAGAAGGAATAATCATGACAAAGACATTCCCTCAAAGTTAAGAGCGAGAGAACGTTTTCCTAAATATGACAACATTTTTTTGACTTTTAACTTCTCAAACCTTTAGAAAATATGCTTATTTGTTAAAATGATCCATGAGTAGTATTTTTGTTGCTGTAACATTAGTAACACAGGTAATATTTTTACTTCTCTTTTTCTCTTTTGCTATTGCTTATGCTATCTCTTTTTGTGGTTTATTTTGAATGATTTTGGTAAGGTTTTTGTTTGTGCTTTGGACATTTTCCTTGGTGTGTATGACTACTGACTTTCTTTATTCTACTAATTTCTAACTAGGTAAGGTTTGCCATAACTGATTGCAAAGACAATTTAATAGATTCATTTTTTTCCTACTTTTAAGAAAGGTATATTACTTACAAAGCAATTTTAATTTGTCAAGTGCATACAAGTTTCATGTAAAATGTTTCTGAGTATTCACCTTACAAACTTTTATTGAAATGTCATTTTCTTACTGCCGTCATCTCCACAGGCTGGATACTTTGATTTTGAAGGCAAAGATAATCAATGCTTATCTCTGTTAAGGATCATTTTAACAATGTGTTAAACTCATTTTTAGGAAACAATTCTAATACCAAGGTAGCTATTGGTTCTACCTTTTGTGAAAAAGATAATAACAGAACACTCTGTGACAATATTCTGAAAGAATCTGAGATCTAATTATCTTGTCTAACTTTTCTGATTAGAGTAACACCTCAAGATAAAGGACAGACTAGTATATTCTTTCTGAAGCTTTAGCTTTCTAAATTATCTGTGAAAGATTTATAATGAAGCTGAAACCTAAATAATAAATTGTTAGAAATAAACATGAAGGGGGAAAAGTACATTTGTTGTTCTGTTCTATTATTGTATGTGCTCTGATAACAAAGAAAATTTTGTTTGTTGGACATCATAGACTTAAATGTCTTTAGTCTTCTCTTTAGCAATATTTGTAGATGAATCATTGGTTGCTTTCATGAGGACAGATCGTAAATATCCATAGGAAGGACTATAAAAATCAATCCATATGTTCAATAAATTAATTCAACTAACATTTACTAAACTTTTTCCTGTGCCATTTTCCTGCCTCTGACAACCCATGGGTCAGTTCTAACTTTACGGCTAAGGACAACTACATTTCAGAATGTATTAGTTCTCTGAAAGGAAAATATGATGTCATAATATCTTATTATATTATGCGTATTTGCAGAAAAGAAATGTGAAAAATAATACTATAATATAGTATTATAATCATACTATTTTCAGAGCTGAGAAGAATAAAATTATTGTGAAAGATAAGAGAGTGTTAAAGATTTCTATTTTAATATTCATCCTTGAGAGAGAATAGAAAATAAAATAGAACAAACCAATCTAAACCCTCTACTGTCAAGTTGATTCTTACCCATAGCAACCCTCCATCATGTTTCTAAAGGTATAAATCTTTGCAAGAAGAAACTGTCTCATCTTCCTCCTGGTGGATGTGAATTGCAAGTCTTTTTGTTAGCAGCATGATGGTTACTGCACCACCAGAGCTCCTTAGCATAGTAAAGGAGTAGAAAAAAGTTGTGATGCAGAAAATGACGTGCATAGACTTACTGATAGACATGTAGAATGGTCAGGAGAAAAAGAGTAATTACACTGTAACTTGTGGGACTTAATGCCTTCTGATGGTTTTTATTTGTTTGTTTTTTTATCAAACAGATCCAGTTTGTGCATGGGAAACCTATTTGAAATTATAATTGAACCTTGAAAACTAGCTAATCAGAACAATCTCTTTAAAAAGTCATTCATTCGTTAAACTCATT
>NW_006399806.1:15286562-15317244 GCF_000299155.1 Elephantulus edwardii
GTTTAGAGCTGTTGTGCATAGGGTCGCTATGAGTCCGAAACGACTCGATGGCACATAACAACAACATAGTTGTATTTTGTTGTTGTTATGTTCTGTCTAGTCATCTGTGACATATATTAGTTGTTGTATACCGTAGAGTTTGAACCAACTGATAGCTGACACTCAAGCAGGTTCTCAGAGGCAGTTAATCACACAGGAAGAGATTGCCTAGCCTTCTTTCTATGTACACATTCACATATACATACACACACTAACACACATACATATAACACAGACAGATACAGTATTTCCTGTGATGGAAGGCAACAAATGTTACATTATTGCATAGAAATACAAATACTTATATGATCCAAATACCTCCTATATCAACTGACATTTTCATTAAAGAAAATAATCTCAAAATCTCAGTAGCATATGAAAATCCTCATTTAATTAGAGTTCAGTTTATCTTGACTTCAAGCTAGGCTTTGATTTAGATTCATGTTGGTTCTAAATGGTTTTCATCCTTTTAGGATTAATGAATATCCTAATAGCTTCAACTGATAAAAAAGGAAACGTTAAAAAAAACACAAAACACTAAGAAAATAAACAGGAAGTAAGTTCTGCAAATATAATTAACCAAAATAAGTAAAAGTCTTTACTTATACCATGTTCCTGTCATGACAAAGTATTTACTATGACCAAACTCAGCATCAATAGTTGGGGATTATATTGACCATCCTGAGAACATAGTCATGGCGTGGTTAAATGTATGTTGCTATTTTAGAAAAGGAGGGATAATACAGTCTAGTTAATAATAGAATCTAATACTTTACCATATAAATAAAACCATGTCCCATGGACTATCAGCTTGTCATATTATAGCAGATTGCTTGTTGTCATACTGGGACCTATGTCCTCATTATCAAATATTAAGAAAATCATGCACAGTGGACAGGTTTCAAAGAAGCTTCCAGACTAAGATCAAATAGAGAAAAAAGTCTTGTTAACTACTCCTAAAACTTAGCTAATGAAAATCTTAGGGAAAACAACAGAACATTGTCCAACACAGCTCTAGAAGATGAGTCTCTATAACTGGAAAGCACAGCACAATAGCAGCAACAATGGACTTAACCATAACACAGTCAACACTCTTGGCACCAGCAGCCAGAAAATTAAAAGACGTATTGCAATGGGAAAGTCTGCTGTTAGGGACTTCTCCAAACTACTGAAGAGCAATGGTGTCACTCTGGAGACTAAGGTGCACCTGATGCAGCAATGGTCACTTACTATGCATCAGATAGCTGGACAATGACTAGGGAGTATATAAGAAGAATTGATGCCTTTGAGCTGTGGTGTTGGAGAAGTGTTTTGAATATATCATGGACTGCTAAGAAAATGAATAGATTTTTCCTAGAGAGCGTGAAATCAGGTTGCTCCATGGAGACAAGGATTCTGAAGCTTGGCCCAATATACTTTGAGCATGTTGCAAGGAGGGACCAGCCCTTGGAGAAGGACGTCATGCTTGAGAGAGTGGAGGAACAGAGCAGGAGAGGAAGACCCTGTATGAGGTGGATTGATTTCATGGTAATGGGGGTAGGTGTGTAGGAGACAGTGAGATTGGCGCAGGGCAGAGTAGGGTTTAGGGCTGTTGTACAAAGGGTTGCTATGAGTTGCAGGTGACTAGAGGGCACATAACAACAACAACATTATCATGAAAATGGTGTGATAACTTGACAACCTTATTGTTGTTATACATTTATTGTGTAACTTAACTTTCTCATTGTCATTGAATTGGAATGGACTATTCACTAACCTCCCAGGGAGTTTCCAGGAGGCTGTAAAAAGCATAGGAGAAAATGATCCATTCTTTCTCCTGAGGAGTGGTTGGTGGACTCAAACTGCCAGAAAGATAAAACCTTTGGATTAGCCACACAATTCCCTACAGACTATAGATAAGAAAGATCAAAAGATTCTCACTCAAGTGGAAAACTAAAATGCAAATTTAGGTTTTACAATTGCTAAACTACTTGTTTTTGCCTTACCTACAGTGCTTGATGATCGAATATTACCTTGAAATACAGTCCCCTGTTTTTTGTTTTTTTAAAGAAAATTTTATCTTAACTGTGGTTTTAATTAATATTTACAGAAAAGTAAAGATTTTTATTCATTCATTGTTGCACATTTTACCTCTCTCCATCCCCCTTCCCAGTTAACTTTTTTTTTAATATTCATTAATTGCTGCACAATTACCTACCTTCCCCACCCTCGTCATATTTGCAATGTTGTACCTCTCATTCTGGTCTGTTGTCATACATATGATGCCTAATCATATATTCCTTTTAAACATTTTTTTAAAGTGAACTAGTGGGCAAGAAATTCTTAATGGTAAGGGCTTGTAATGCCAACACAAAGGCATGCAGTTTGAATTCACTAGTTGTTCTGTAGGAGAAAGAAGGGTAATTTCTTCCCATGTGATTTACTGCCTTTGAAAACCCATTGAAGGGCCAGCTACAAGTCGGGCTCAACTCCTAGGCACATAATGGTGATACTAGATAATGAGGGAGCTCTGGAGGCCCAGTGGGTAAGGATCTACACTGTCAGCCCAAAGGCAGGCAGTTTGAATCTCTCAGCTACTCAGTACTCCACAGGAAAAATGTGAGAAATCTCCTCCTGAAAACCTCATGAAGGAAGTTATTAATTGACTTCAACTCAAGGGCAATGAGTTGAACAGAGCTGAGCATTTTTCAGGAAGTCAAATGTCACTGCTTTATAAATAGTTTTACTCGATTTGATAATATGTAAATGTCAAAAAATGTGTCTGTAAAATGTTAATAACTTTCTATTAAAAGTATTTATGGAACACCCACATGAAAAAGGCACCTTGTTGCCTATTTCTTTCTGAAAATAAGGTCTAAAGTAAGAATCCCATCAACATGGTACACAATTTTTATTTCAAGCAATTCAGAATACTTTTAGCTATAGATCTATCTTCTTATAATTCATGGGTGCTTATTCATCATCTTTCATTCAATGATTTTAGTTCCATTACATAAAGTATTAATGAACACTGTCAAAACCAAATCAAACACACATGATTAATATCTCATAGATATATGTTTATCCACCAAATTAGATGGCCTTATATCTTTGATACTAAATCATCCTTCAGCAGCAATTGAGAAAATGTTTAACAGAAACAAAATTATGACTCTTGATTTTGGAGATGGGAATTTTGTTTTAGAGGTGGAAATTTTACATCAATATAAATAATGGTCAGTATATGTTTAGAATATTTCTTTCTAGAAGGGATAGTGGACAAGATTCTTCTCAAGACCATTGATATATATTTGCCTTGTAAAGGTACAGTTTTAACTCTGACTTTGACTTGGTATTTCATAGATCCATTTTCTATCCCTTTGTCTTTATGTAGCCAATTATGAAATAATAGAAACTAGGAAGATACTATGCAAATGACCATAGTCCTTGAGTTAGACAAAAGAACTGTTTTCCAAACACCTATCTGGAAATAATTCTGCCTTATTATGATTTCACACATTCTTATGAAGGCAACTGGGCATAGAACTAATTCAAACTATATCAAATACAGGTATGTTGATGTAAGAATCAATAGAATAAAAGTGTGTGTCAGTAAAAACTTAAGAGAGAACAAGCTTGATGAGAGAATCAGTATAAAAAATATTTCCCCTTGACATATGGTCTTTAGAAAGAGAAAAGCATATTATTTCTTTTATTTTCCCCCCTTTTATCTCAGAAATAAAATACGTACTGTTTAACATCTGTCAAGTTAACCAACCTTTAAAAGAAATCTGTTGTTAAACATGTCATTTCTACTGTTACAAGCCCTGCCTTGGAAAAAAAAAAAGGAAAAAAGAGAGAGAGAGAAGCCCAGACTTTTCATTTTATTTGGCCCACAGAGGTTTTTAATAACTAATTGCTTGTAGAGGGGAGAGCAAACATTAGCATCCCTTATGTTCTCTCTCATCAGAGCTAGTTTTTTTTTTGTTTTTTAAGTCAAAACAAATTCTTTATTCCTTTCTCCCTAGTGGAATAATGTCAATAGGTGAGCTGTTTGGCAGCACATTAAGCAGAGTAAATGCTATGTAGTTTCTGAATCTCAAAGCAAAATGAAAACCATTGTGATTTAAAGAGAAGCAAAACAATGTTACATGTGTCTAGGCTAAGAAGAGCACCAGTAGCCCAAAGCTAGATATGTGGCCTTATGACTTTCAATTAGACAATGGGGAAAACAGAAAAAGCTTAACTTTAAAAGTGCACTTTATAATTAGTGATTAGGCAAACTGCCATCACCATTCTGTTTTGCAGGGTGTTGGTTCTACAGGCACTTCTTTCTGAATGCTAAATCCCACACAATGGCAGGAGCTGCCTGGAGCTCTAGATTTAGCAAAGATCTGTGACTGCATTTGGGCCATTGCACAAAAAGTGCCACAATTGATCACTCTGATAGAAAACAGAACCTACGAATGAAGGGACTACTTAGAAAGTGTAGGCAAAGTTAAAGAAACCTGTGGAAAAGGTTGAGACATGTAGAGACAAGGAACTGAGAACACCATGGTGGGCTAAAAAGGCAGGGATGAAATAGTGTCACCATATCCTCTGCAAGAGGCAGATCTATAAGGTGAAAATGGTTGGCATCATTGGTAAGTGTTGTTGAGTTGGTTCTAACTCATGCAACCCCAACCACAATAAAAGAAAGTATTGCTGGTCTTATACTGACCTCTCAAACATTGCCATGCTTGCATCCTTTGTTACAGCGACTGAGCCAGTTCATCTCTTTCTTGGTGTTATGTGCCTTCAGTTCGACTGTGACTCATAGAAACCCTCTGAGCAGATCAAATCCCTGTCCTGTCCTGCTCCATCTTCATCAATTCTGACCTACTTGAACCTATTGCTGCAGCCACTGTATGAATCCTACTGGTTGACTCTTCCTCTCTGTTCCTGACCTTCCAGAGGAGAATAACTTTAACCTTTTTCTGCTCTTAAAATCTGATATCCCACTGGATGGAAACCATGCATTGGTCACGTGAAGGCAAGCTGATAATACAGCAAAAATAAAAAGAAATTGAATAAATAAACTTCGATTTTGGTTCACTGTGTTGTGAAGACTCCTATCACAGACTTTTATTATACTAATGTGTGAGCAATGAACTTGGATTTGAGAGGAGTTGAACACAACTGGCTCTTGAAAATTAATATGAGCTGATTCTACCATTCCGTTAGAATCAAACTAAGTCAAAGATAGTCACCATGAATTCTGGATTATTAATAAAAAAGGAATTTTAAAGCAAGGAAAAGCTTAGTGGCTAATAGATTGTGTGAAAAATGCAGAGGGAGAAGAATATTCAAACAGAATAACGCCACAAATGAAAAGTTTATAACACACCTCAATTTCTCCCTAATTGGAATCAACTAATACCCAAATCTAGTCCTTTTGGAAAAAGTGCAGAACTTTGTGTCAGACTCTTTAGTCACTGGCTACTAAAATTCTATAAAGATACCAATTTCATGTGGAAAACCTTTGGCCTAAGCCTAATTGGAAGCAAAGATTTAAGGATGAAAAGCTACTTGGTTGGGAGTTTAACTCCTGGATGGGATTGTAAAGAAAAAGCACATTGTAAGCTTAGAAATTGAGCCTTTTCATCTTTGGCTTTACAAAATGGGGTGGAGTAGAGGAAATAGAGTTCTTTAAGATCCAATGTAAAGAGAGAGAAGAAAGTATTAGCCTTTCTTCTTCCAGAAAATTTGTTCAGAGACTCATGGGGGAAAGCCAGTCCTTTGTAAGTAAACTCTTTGACAAGGTTTTTGAAGATGATATTCAAGCAACCAAATGGTGGGAGTTGCAATTAAGTACCTTTTGAGAACTCCTTTAAAACTGAGAGTTAACCTAAATTCTCACTTCTGAAATAAAATTTTATGTTTTCTATGAAATGATAGTGACAAGTTAAAGCATCTCATTTGAATAAAAGTTTACTAGGTGGTGGAAGCTTTTTTTTTTAACATAGAGTAGATTTTGGACTTTTTCTGTCTTCTTGTTTTTCTTCTTATGCACTATCAAGTTGCCTGCTTCTCATAGTGACCCTGTGTACAACAGCCCTAAACCCTACTCTATCCTGTGCCTATCTCACTGTCTCTGACACACTCATCCTGACTACCACAGTCACTGAATCAATTCACCTCAAAGTGGGTCTTCCTTTCTTGCACTGTCCCTAAACCCTCTCAAGCAAGACATCCCTCTCCAAGGATTGGTCCCTCCTTACAACTTGTCCTAAGTATGCCAGACAAAGATCCAGAATCCTTGTCTCCAAGGAGCAGCCTTCTTTAACCCTCTCTAGGATGAACCTGTTCGTTTTCTTAGAAGTCCATGGTATATTTAATACTCTTCTCCAACACAACTCAAAGGCATCAATTCTCCTTCTATACTCCCTATTCATTGTTCAGCTCTCTGATGCATAGCAAGTGATTGCACAGACCATGGCCTGGATCAGGAGCACCTTAGTCTCCAGAGTGACACCATTGCTCTTCAGTACTTTGGCGAGGTTCCTAACAGAAGACTTCCCCATCTCAATACAACTTTTAATTTCCTGGCTGCTGGTGCCAAAAGTGTTGAGCATGGAACCAAGCAAACTAAAGCTGTTAATCTCAAACACTTCACCATCCATCCTGATGCTGCCAATTGGCCCACTAGTGAGAATCTTTGTTTTCTTGATATTGAGCCTCAATCTATATTGAAGGCTGCAATCCTTGACCTTCTGTGGCAAGTGCTTCATTCAGGTCCTCCTCAGTTTCAGCAAGCAGGGTGTGTTATCTGCACAATGCAGATTGTTAAGGAATCTTCCTCTAATCCTGATTTCACATATCTCCTCACACAGCCCAGACTTCTGGGTAATCTGTTCTGCATATAGGTTGCAAAGGTATGGAGATAGGACACATCCCTGGCGTATGCCCTTCCTAATTTTGAACTATACAGTGTTTCTCTACTCTGTTCTGACAACTGCCTCCTGGTCCAAGTATAAGTTTAGCATTAGCATAATCAAGTGTTCTGGGATTCCCATTCTTCTCAGAGTCAGCCACAGTTTGTTGTACTCCACACAGGCAAACACCTTTGCATAATCAATGAAACACAGATAGACTTTCTTCTGGTATTCCCTGCTTTACACCAAAATCCTTGTAACATTAGCCACACTATCTCTAGTAGCACATCCCCTTCTAAATGCAGCCTGTACTTTGGGCAGTTCTTTGATTTGATTAAATTACACAATATATCAAGAATAAATCATTTAGTAGCCGGTCCTCCAACATCCCACAGTAGGGTCTGCAATATTGAAAAAATTTAAACAAAACCCCACAAAACAACAAACCAATGTCTTAAATTGATTTCAGACCCTTATCCTAATACATAGTGATGTATATGAAGGTTTAGTTTTAAGATGTTGGAGGAATATATTTTTTCCAGAAGTTCCACTGTAAATTTCTCTCCTATACCAGCAGAGGCATATTCCCCCATCTCATCTGGGAGAAGAGAACCTCAAGGAAGATATATAAAGAATTTTCTGTGAATTTTTTCTCATTTGGATTGGATGCAGAAGAAAATAATTTTTGACAGCTACTTGAATAATGCAATGATGAGAATATGGGCCTATCAGTTTGAGGCACGGAAAGGAGAGAAATAAGACAGTTATAAGAGGAAGAACCTTAATGTCCACCAAGATTAGAGGCACTATTGAGCCAATATTACTCATGATTTAACATCAACATTGGATAAATTTTGCCTAGAGTCTTATTAACTCCTTCCCAAGAGAGATATGTAAGGATTGGCACGATTTTGGCAGGGACACCAAAGAATTTATGAAGACATATAAGTAGTCAGAAGGAAATAAAATACATTACTTGCATCTAGGAAGGGCACTTCAAGGCAACAGAGAGAGACCATCAAGACCATCAACACAGAGTCAGCACTGAATATTCACAAACCTCAGATACTTCTGTTGTTAAATTAGGCCCAGATTAGGTAAGTAAAATGATTTATTTTCCTTATTTATTTCCATTTTGCTTTGATACTTGAAAGTGCTCAAAACTACTGGCACTTGTCAACTTGCAGGAGTAAAAGAAATGCAAGGAAAGAGATCAGAAAAACTAGTTTTTGTTGTTCCCATTGTATTCTTCTCAGACATAAAACAAGAAGTTTGAAGTTTTCTCTTACTTGAGTAAGAAAAACAAACCAACACATTTTAAGTTCCAAAATAAGAATGTTTTGTGATGAAAAGTGACTAAATCCTTTAAGTATGTGAAAATAACAAAATAAATTATGGAGACATGAATATCCCAAAGCTCAGAAAGGAAAGAGAGATAAATTTAACTACATTTCCATTAGAAAATTAAGAAATGATGTTCTTACAATGTGATAGAGTTAATACAAAAATAACTCCTAAAGTGTATAAGAAAACACATGGACACATTAGATTAATAAACAAACACTTTACAGGAGAAATACAAATGCACAATAAATATTCAAGATATTTAACTTCTCTTCTGAATAAGGAAATAAAATTATTCCACGTTGCTGTTGTTGTTGGGTTGAGCGATTCAAAGAAAATCTATGTAAAAGAGATTTGAACCCAGTCCTAACCCGTGCCATCTTCATCAGCTCTGACACACTTGAGCACATTCTTGCAGTCATTTTGTCAATCATATTGAAGGTTTTCCTCTCTTTCACTAACCTCCCACTTTTCCAGGCATGATTTCTCTCCAAAGAAGAGCTTCTTCCAGTAACATACCAAAAATACTTGAATTGAAACTTCTTCATTCTTGCCTCCAAGCACTCTGATTGTACTTTTACAAAGACATAATAAGTATTTATTATTTTGACAACCTGGGGACGAGCCAGTATATTTTTAACTCATTAAATATGCTAAGTGGCATGGACTGAATTATGTCCTACGAAAATATATGTTTACTTGACTGGGCTATGACCCACTGTTCTGCATATTCTGATGTAATGGTTTTTGCTGTTTTTGTTGAATGAGAATCGACTCTTAAGTGACACTTTAGCAGGACTTCAGAGGCAACAAATTGGATGGGAGGAGATTGTCCATTTTTCTCTCACAGAGCAGGTGGTGGATTTGAATCATGCATCTTTGGGAGAGGAGCACATCTCCTCCCAGAAAGCTTTTATATTATGATTACACATGATCTAATAAACCAGTCAACTGTAAAAGTATTTTACGAAACTGTAAAAGGGTGAGATATTTTTAGGTGCCCTTGGGTCTCCTAAACTCACAGCAAATCAAGATGAGTGAGATCTTGCCAAATCCTAGGAAGTCCTTTTCTGGCGTGCTTAAGTCATTTATTACAGTCATTATGTCAACACATCTCCTTAAACATCTTGCATTTTGCTTGTCATCTGCTTTTCCAGTCTAAAAAACTCCTTTTTCCAAAGACTGATCCTGCTAAATAAGACACCTAAACTGTATGAGATAAAAATCTGACCATCCTTGATTTTAAGGAGCACTTTGACGGACCTTTAGCTAAGCCTCAACTGTTTGTTCTTTTTTCATTCCATGATGTATTAAATGTTCTTCACCAAGGACCACAATTCAATTAAAAAATAATTACTTCTTTAGTTATTGTGCAACTTTCATATTTATATGAGGCAGTTGAAAATACTCTGACTGCAGTAAAGTTGAAATCTTTACTGTGACATTTCAGTCTTTTAAAAAGGTTGCTGGTAATTATTCTGCCCAATGCACTTCATTTGATCTCCTGACTGCTACTGCCATAATAATGATTGTGGTTCCAAGTAAAATGAAAACTGACAATTTCAATCTTTTCACCACCTAGCATGATGTTGCCTACTGGTGCAATGGTAACAGGTTTTGTCTTCTTGCTCTTGAGATGTAATGCATATCTTCCTCATTGACTGTTCAAGTCTTCTTCATTTTGTACAAAGCAAGGTTATTGTCACCTGTATCATACAGGTTGATTATAAGTATTCCTCCAATCCTGGTGCCACAGACTTCTTCGTATAAATCTAATTTCTCTGATTATTTCATCAGACATATTAAATAGATTTGGTGCAAGTTCACAATCTTGATACTCATCTTTATCGATTTTAAATTATGTAATATCTCCTCTACAAACAGCTTCTTGTGGTCCATGTATACTTTCTACATAAGCATGACTAAATATTCTATAGTTTACATTCTTCTTAATTTTAATTTATTGTAATCCACACAGTCAAATTCCTTTGTGCAGTCAGTAAAACACACTGAGCATCTTTTTTAAAAAATATTCTCTGCTTTCAACCAAGATCCTTCTGACATCAGCAATGATTTCTCTTATTACATATTCTCTTTTGTATCTAGCCTGATACTCTGGCAGTTCTCTGCTGATGTACTACTTTAGCCTTTTTTCCCATAAACCTTCAACAAGATTGTATTATACTTGATTGTGATATTAATGTTATTCTAAAATTTCCCCATTCTCAGAGATCACTTTCTTTTTTTGAAAAGATACAAACACAAATCTCTTTCAGTTGGTTAATCAGGTTAACCTTACAATTTTTTTACATCTCCAGAGATAAATTATGCTTGATGAAATACTTCAGTTGGCATTACACCAGTGTTTATATCTTTCTTTTTTTCTGTCATTCCTTTGAGTGCAGCTTTTAATTCTTCCTTCAGTACCACTGGTTCTTATTGATACACTACTTTTGAAATGGTTCAATGGCAACCAGTTTTGGGATTTTTTTTGGTGCAGTGTTGTTATTCTTTTCATTTTCTTTTGATGCTTCCTGCATGATTCAATATTTTGCACATAACATCTCTTGGTATTGGAACTTAAGTCTTGAATTTATTCTTCATTATTGCAACTGAAATATGTCATCTGTGCTCTTTCCTTTCAGTTATCTAACTTCATGTTGTTGTTGTTGTGTTCCATTGAGTAGGTTTTCAGAGATTACACAAGAGGATATTACCTATCATTATCCCAAAGAGCAAACAACAGATTTGAATAGCATGCCTTCAGGATTGCAGAACAGCTTCTTACCACTAGGTTACCAGCATTCACTAACTTCAGATAGTGCTATTGTTGTTGTTGTTAAGTATCATTGAGTTGAAACCAACCCATAGTTGACCAACCTCCCCAGTGGAGTTTTAGAAGCAATAAACTGGAGATTGTCCATCTTTCTCCTACAGACCAACTGGTGGAGTCAAACCACATAGCATTAAGTTGGCAGCACAATTCCTTAGCACTAAGCAGCTAGTGCTTAGTATATTTTATTATATCTTAAATATTTTATTATAGTATTTTGCTTTTTCTTCCCAAGCTGTGTTTAAAACCTTTTCCCAGTTCTCTTACTTCATCATGTCTTTCTTTTACTTTAGTGTCTATGATTAAGAGTAAGTTTTAGAGTCTCTTTCATCATTCATTTTGGTCTTTTCTTTCTTTCATGACTTTTTAATGATTGCTTGCTTTCATCATATATGATGTCCTTAATGTCATTCCTCAATCGGTTTGGTTTCTCATTATTAATGCTCAATGCATCCAATATATTCTTGAGATGGTTTCTAAATTCATGCTTAAAGACATAGTTTGGCTCTTATGGCCATATTTTAACTTTATTCAGCTTCAATTTGAACTTGCATATAAACAATTTCACAATCAACCCTTGGTCTTGCTCTGACTGATAATGTTAACTTCACCATATCTTTTTCCAAAGATGTAGTCAATTCAATTCCTGTGTATTTCATCATATGTTGGGCCCATATGCATACTCAGAATTTAAGCTTTTACTTTTTTAAAAAGTATTTGTTAAAAATAAGCCATTAACAGCACAATAATCTATCATGTGATCTCTGTTCTCATTGTTTTACCAAGGTTGCATTTTCTGACTACCAATTCTTAGTTTCTGACTTTTGCATTCTAGTCACCAAGGGTGAGATGCAATACCCTTAGCTGGAGGAGGATTAAGGGAAGGATTCTTATATCTTTGTAAGAATGTAAGATGAGTTTCCCTGAGATACGGTATCTAAAATTTCTTATCTTAAAAATAATAAATAAAAAGAGAATGGCAAGCAGAGGATGGGGAAAAAAACCACACCTAACAGATTTCTGGTTCTTATCATTTGAATCAAGAACTGAATTATCTAAAGATCAAATTTTAGCCAGAATACACAGGTAAATATATAAGGTAAATAATAACACAAGGGAGGTATTTAGTCCTTAGAACCACCTACTATACAAGCTCAAAAAGTCAGCTGTTTCCTAAGCATAATGGAAGAAAGGGGATAGGAGGATGAATGGAATCATGGAAAGAAGTGGAAAGAGAGTTGTTACAATGTGAAGATTGTAACCACTGTTATAAAATAAAATGGGTGTTATACAAGTGTCCAAATCTTTCATTCATAAAGTCCCTATGAGTCATCTACCACTCGATGGTACTTAACAACAATAACAGCATAAAAAGAGATCAATTGACGTAGAGGACATAAAGTGATGCTACCAAGACAAAGATTGGTGACTTTAATCTGCAGCCCTCAGGCCCATTTTTAATTGTTTTTGTCAAACATTCTTCTGAGTCACAGAGCTCTGGTCTGCCCACTTGCTGTACAGAGGTAACTCGTGGTTGTTGTGATGTTAAACACTGTGACACTGATGTGTCAAATGTGAGAATGGTTACCTATGGTGGAGAGTGTTTGGTGGAGCTCCCCAATTAAAACCCGCTTGGAAGCAGGAGTGGTATCCACTTCCAAAATAGCTTGCCTCCGGAAACTATGAACCTGGAGAAAAGATGAGTTATCAAGTGTCCAGGTCTTTCATTCATAGGGTCGTCATGAGTTGTCTAAGACTCCACAGCACTTAACAAGAACAAAAACGTATAGTTAAATGACACTTACACTAAAAAAAAAAATACAGGAAGGACCAGATGAGCAGTAGCCAATTGTAATGAAGTAGGAAGTGGAAGCTGTGGGAAGATATTCACAAAGATAAGGCTCCAGGAATTAATGACTCATTGCCTTATTTCAAGTAACAGATGCAGCCTTGCATATGCTCACCAGTCTATGCCAGGAAATTTGGAGGACAGCTCTCTGGCCAGTGGACTGGAAGAGATCCTTATTTGTTCCCATTCTCAAGAAAGGTGATCCAACAGAATGGGAAAACTGTTGAACAATATCATTAACATCATTTCTTGGAGAAGGTGTAGCCTGAGTGCTCTTTGGAGGCAAAAATAATAAAGTTTTGCTTCCCATACTTTGGGCATGTTGCTACGAGTGGCTATTCCTTGAAGAAGTACATGATACTGGGAAGGGTAGAGGGTCAGTGAAAGAGAGGAAGACCCTTAACAAGTGGGATTGATACTGTGACTGCGGCAATGGTCTCTTGTGTGTCAGGAAGTATGAGGATGGCTCGGGCTAGGGCAGGGTTCAGATATTTTGTTCAAGAGTTACTAAGGATCGTATTTGACTCAATAGTAACTATCATAGGTAAATGGAAAGCTAATATTCTCTGATTTTATTTTTCACTCAAAAATAATAATAAAAAGTCTAAAGGAAACAACTAGGAAAAAGAGTCTGGAGATGAGGGCGTCTATGAACAAAAGATTCCTGTGACAAGAAATTCCTCAACACAAGAGAAGGCCAAGATACATGCAGATGGTCAAGAAAGGATGACACACAAATTTCTAAAGAAGACAATGATTTTCCTTTAGAGTTGATAGAGAAAGACTTCGAACAGAGCTGGCACCCTGGATCTGGACTTCCATCCTCCTAAACTCTGAAAGGATCAATTTATGTTTGTGAAAGCCACCACTTGTGCTATTTCTGTTAAAATAATGCTAGAAAATGAAAAGCCTGGCAAGGCAAGTGATAGTAAGAATATAGAACAAGAGAAACAGAAATGATTTTGCTCAGTGTAAGTAGACACAAATGATATGGAAAAAATGGAGTTATCTAGTGACATGCTATGGACTGCCAAGAGAGCAAATAGGTCTGTCCTGGACAGGAGGAAACCAAGTTAGCCCTTGGAGGGAAGTATTTTGAAGCTGCATCTCACATACTTTGTGCATGTTGCCACGTCATTGGAGGAGGACATCGTTTTGAGAACCCCTAGATGAGATGGATCATCACAATAACTAAGGTAATGGGGGTTGGTTTGTCAGAGACAATGAGATCAGCTCAGAATAGGACAGGGTTCAGAGCTGTTGTGTAAAGGTCACTATGAGTCGCAGGTAACTCGATGGCACATATCAACAATAATAGCAGTGACATAGATGTGGTCATAATACACTTAAAATTTAACTAATGTGAGACTGTGTATCTTGACATTTCCCTTTCTGCATGTTTTTATTGTAAGATTTTATCACATGAGGAAATTTATTTAGAAGGAAAGATACCGTGTTGCCTCAGGGGTCCAGTTTGTTCTCATTTTAAAATACTTTTCCTTCATCTCAGCTCCTTCACCTTGTCATCCTTGCTGCAATATATTATTCTGAACCCGTGGAAGCTATATCAGTTACACCCTGGGAAACATCTGCAGAATCCTACATTAAACCACAATTTACTATATTAACTGACGATGTCTAGTTTCCTGTTCGTTTCAACTTTTTCACGCACTTATCAGAAGTGACTTATCTGATCTTCTGAGTTTTATTTTTTCTTCTCCAGATATGCTCACAATTGTTTAAGATGAATTTAAGAGTAAATTTCTGGTGAATTTAGGAGAATTTCTCAAGGGGAAAAGGTTGTCTGTACAGACATAGGTAGGGAGGAGGGGTGGTTTGCTTGTAGCCTTAGACAGTAGGACCTGATATGGAGACCTGAGAAGAGGCAGCAGCTTTGTTTTAATTATATTTGAAGAATTTCTTGAGTTAAATCTTTATACACTGGAACTGTTTTTTCTGGGGTTATTATTTTTAGTGTGTATTTTAAGTGCCACGTCTAAATATATTATGGAGACTACAGGTCTTTATAACTTTTATAAACTTTTACATAAAGTCTATGATATGCTTTAAAAGAAAAAAATAATGTCCATACTACTCAAAGCAGTTTTACTTTTTTTACACTTTTTTATACTGAAATATATGAAATTTCTGATTTTTATTCTACAAACCAATTCTTAAGTATTTATCCCAAAGTATTTCTTGGACCTGCATACCAAGTAATATAAAATGGAATTTCACTGCAGGACATTTGAAATAATATTGAGCTTTACCCAGAAGCCTATCAGATATGCAATATAAATAATGTTTGATAGTCTTTTACAAAGAAGATGAGCACATTCTAGAACATACATCAGTGTTGTCAAATTTCAGGGATGGTAAGGTTTGACATGAAAGTTATAGATGAAGAAGGATAAAATGTTTCAATCCATACAAAGAAACTTATTTTTCAAAGTCAAGCAGTGTTTTAGGTAAGAAAAAAAATGATAATTACTGACTCCAGAAGAATTTTTATATCTGGAGAAGGAATACTAGAAGTGAAAACTGGGAGAGACTGAGTAATAGGTTGTTATTGTTGTTGTTAGGTGCCATCAAGTCAAGTAAGACTCATAGCGACCCTATGAACAGAAGATATGAACCCTGTTGTATGCTGTGACATCCTCACACTTGCTGACACACAAGATCCTGTTGCAGCAGTGACCACATCAATCCTGATCAAGGGTCTCCCTGTCCTTAATAGACCCTCTGCCCTTCCCAACATCATGTCCTTCTCCAAGAAACATGCCCAAAGTGAGGCAAATTTACTAATTTTATTATTATTCTTTATGGCTTGATCTTGTTATTTGGTTTTCTAAAAGTAATTCTTATTTTGTAATAGTTGAAACTTACAAAACCTTTTGAAGAGTCTTGCAGTTTCATCTATGTTTCATCCCACCAGCAGAGAAAAACCACTCCCACAAATCATATTTAGATTTGCAGTGAGTGGATAAGGTTCACAAAAAATCATATTCCATTTGCTGATTGTACTGATTAACCATTTGACTACTCAATCTCAATAATAGCCTTGTAGTGGTTGTTAATCATGTTTACCAGCAAGTCAGAACTGACCTATACTTGACGACCATCTTTCTCTAGGGAATAGTTGTCCATCTTTCTCCAGGGAGCACCTGGTGGAGTCAGAATGCACACCTTTATGTTGGCAGTGAATTTCCTTCCCACCATAGTGGTAAGCTGCCAGAGGAGCACAGATATTATTAGCTACATTTTAAAGTTAAGGTGGGAAAAGGCTCTTTGAACTCCTAATTAATTTATTCAAAATAATGTAAGTGGTAAATGCCAAATATGGAGTTATCACTTCTGTGAACCTGAAGAATGACATTTTAAAAGTCAAACTGAATAAACTACCACTATTAAAGACTTTTGTTTTCTTTTCAAGCGTCCACCACTCCTTTTCTTTTTATGCAAGCTCTCTGTCATTGCTTCATAACTGAGATATTCCTGAGCTGTGAAAGTCCTCTGGTGAGATATGAGATCAAGTATTCCTAAACTAACAATGATTTTCAAATATGACTAATAATTAAAAACATGGTAGGATCCCACCCCCACCCCCACCCCCGCCAAATTTCATTTTGGAATTGCAAAGTTTCCAAAAAATTGTTGCCCTGTCTGAATTTATTTTCTTAGCTTTGAGTCTTAATTGCTATTAAAATAATAAAATACTGAAATTATATATTATTTATGTAATAATTTAAAACCTATAAATTTCTGTTTTGCCTTGTAGCAATCTTTGTAACATTCTCTCATATAGTAGTTTGATATTCCTTAAAAATAGCTTCATGCCTCGTGAAATTTTTTCCCCAAATAATATCATAGTATTTTAGGTACTCGTACAAAATTTCAAGAAATTTAAAATAGAATAAAATATATTTATATTAGACAATGAGAGAGTAGTGAAGTGTGGTTGTTATAAGTCATGTGCAACTCACAGCAACACTATGTACAACAGCTCTGAACCCTGCTGTATCTTGAGCCAATTTCATTGTCTTCAACACATTACCCCAGTCATGCAGTCAATATTTCTCATCCAGGGTCTTCCTCTTTTATACTGTCGCTTCACTCTACCAAGCATGATGTCCATCTCCAAAGACTGGTCACTTTTGGCAACATGCCCAAAGTACATCAGACAGAGTTTCAGAATTCTTGCTTCCAAGGAGCAGCCTGCTTTTACCTTTTCCAGGTCAGATCTGTTTTCTTAGAAGACTGTAGTATATTCAATAGTCTTCTCCAGCACTACATCTCCAAAGCATCAATTCTTTTTCTATCATCCTTAGTCATTGTTCAGCTTTCTGATGCATAGCAAGTAATTGCAAAAGCTATGGCCTGAATCAGGTGCACCGTAGTCTCTAGACTGACGTCATTGATTTTCACCACTCTGTAAAGGTCCATGACAGCAGATTTTCCCAATGCAATTTGTCTTTTGATTTCTTAACTTCTGATGTTAAAAGTGTTGATTGTGAAGCCAAACAAGCGAAAGCTGTTAACAATCTCAATCTCTTCTCTGTCTATCATGATGCTGCCAATTGACACGGTGGTGAGAATCTTTGTCTTCTTGATGTTGAACTTCAATCTCAGTCAGTTGGCCAGGTGATTGTCCTCCAAATTTCTTGGCACAATCTGAGGAATATGTCTAAGGCAGCATCAATTTGTTGAAACATGTCAATTGGTATGCCATCAATTCCTAGGGTGTTGTTTTTTGCCAATTACTTCAGAGCCGCTTGAACTTCTTCCTTCATTCCCAAAGGCTTTTAATCATACATTGTTTCATGAATTCTGTGTCCACCAGTTCTTTTTGGTATAGTAACTCTGTGTACTCCTTCCATCTTCTTTTGATGTTTTCTGGCTCATTCAACATTCTAACCACAGTGTCCTTAAGTTTTGCAACTTGAGTCTTAAATTTGCTTTTCTGTTCTTTAGCTTAAGAAATGCTGAGTAAGTTCATGGAGTAGTAAAGTAGTCGAGAATAAATAAAAGCAGATAGATATTATAACGTGTATTTGAGCAGGAATAGAAAAGCAGAGCAATTATATGTATATCCTTTAAAAAAATTAAGATGTTACATTACTGAATCAATTTTTAAATAACTAATGTTTTTGAGTTGTTTGAAAATGGTAAATAGTGGTAGCATTTTACATTCCCATTAGTACTGTGGGAGAGTTCTGATCTGTCTACATCATCTGCAACATTAGTTGGTTTTTGTCCTGTTGAACTTTGCTTTATTGCTGGAGTGAAATGACTGACATCTCATTATTGTTTTGATTTGTACTTCTCTAATGCTAATGTGTCAATTGACGTGAGTGTGTCAGAAATTGTGAGGATGGTACAGAATAGAACAGTATTCAGGTTGGTTGTTCATAGAGTTACTATCAGTCATACTAGACTCAATGGCACAATAGCTAATTATTTTGAGCATTTTTTTCATTTGTTTATTGACCATTTTGCTCTCTTCTTTCTTTGAAACAAGAAAGATTCTTTTGTGAAAGAAGATATGTCTTTTTTTCCTTTTTACTGCACTAGAGTATTCTATATATTTTAGATATGATTCCCTTATCAACATGTCATTATCAAATATTTTTCCCATGAGCTTCCTTTTTACTCTATTGGAGAACTTTTTTAATGTACACAAGATTTTATTTTTAATAGGTCCAATTTATCTATTTTATCATCTCTTGGTTGTGAGTTTTGGTTATGCTTATAAGTCTACTGATGGCATAGAATAAGGCTTTCAAATTTTCTTTTTTTTCTCTAATGTGCATGATATGAGGTGTGAATTTTACTTCAGTTTTTTGTAGATAGATGTCCAACTTTGCCAGCATTATCTGTTAAAGAGAGTATAATTTCCCATTTTAAAATGATTTTGTCTCCTTGTCAAAGATCAGTTGACAAGATAGATGGATTTCTGTGTTCTTAATTCTATACTTTGATCTACCGGCCTGCCACAATATCAGTACCATGCCACCTTTTTTACTATGATTGGGCAGTAGGTTTCAGATCAAGGAATGTGATGCCTCTACTTTATTTATCTTTTTAATTATTGCTGTTGTTGTTGTTGCTAGGTGCCTTTGAGTTGAACACCACTCATAGGGACCCTATGAACAAAAGATCTGAACTTTATTCTCTCCTGAACCATCACCACACTTCCTGACACGCAAGAGCCCATTGCAGCAGTCACCATATCAATTCAATCTACCTGGTTGAGGGTCTTCCTCTCCTTCACTGTCCCTCCACTCTTCCCAGCATCATGTCCTTCTCCAAGGAATAGCCCCTCCTAGTAACATGTCCAAATTATGTGAGACAAAGCCTCATAATTCTTGCCTCTAAAGAACACTCTAGCTGCACCCTCTCCAAGACATATCTGTTCATTCTCTTGCCATCAGTGCTTTACTTACTTAGGTTCTCTTTACTTCCCAGAAAACATTAGAAATTGCTTTTTCCATATTGCTATAGAATGGTGTCAGTATCTGTATTGTGCTTGCCTTCAATTTGTAGATTGCTTTTGGTAGCATTGTCATTGATAAAATTATCAACCACAATTGAAGGCAGTCCCTGTTCATGGATAGGAAGACTCACATAGTGAAATGACAATCCTACCAAAAACAAACTACCATTTCAAAGCAAAAACTTTTTCCAATAGAATGAATAGAAGAGCTACAGATGAGGAAAAAACATTTGACAATGACATCTCAGGAAATGATCTCATAACAAAAGTTTGCAGAATATTACAGCCCCCCAAAAAAGACTGATAATCCACTTACAAAATGGGCAAAAGACATGAAAATATTCTTCTTCTAGGAAGATGTTCGGAATGCTATCAGACACATGCAGAAATGCTCAAAAATCACTGGCTGTCAGAAAGATACAAATCAAAATAACAATGAGATACCATCTCATCCAAGTAACAGTAGCAAAGTTTAACAGGACATCAAGCAATAAACAAACATTGGAGAGGATGTGGAGAGACCGGAATTCTCATACACTGCGGTTGGGATTAAAAAATAGTACAATCACTCTGGAAAGAAGTTTAGTATTTCTTCAAAAAGTTAAACATAAAAATCCATATGACCCCACTGTTCCACTGCTATTTCCCTAAGGAAATCAGAACTGAGACATGAATGGAGATACATTAATATTTATAGCAGTATCATTGTCAGTAACAAGAAAATAGAACTAGCTCTAATGTCTATCAAAAAGGACGGAATTGATAAATTGTGTTACATTCACCCAATGGAAAACTATGCAGTACTAATGTATAGTTATTTCATAAAATACTATATAACATGGGATAGTCTAGAGAGCATTATGTTGAATAACCTAAGACAATCTCATAAAGACAGATACTGCATATGATCACTATTGTAAAGATAAAATTATAATTGAGTAAGATGCATATAAATGTCCAAAAGGAGAAGAGGAAAGGAAAAATGGGAGAGGAAAAGGGGAAAGGTGGAAAATACTAGGATAGCAGACGTTAGTGGGTGGATGAGAGTGGAGCTGAATAGGAAAGATTTAACAAAGACTTAAAAAAGGTAGGCGTAGATCAAAAGTAATGAATTCTACAGAACACAATATATATGAATGTTTAATGTTTCATAAACATAATGTAAATAAAACTTTGTATAAAACACAATATACATAAACACAAGAAATATGCATTATTGTATGCAAACCAGTTTAAAAAAACTGAAAAAAAAAATAAGTTGAGACAAGAAATACCATTGATCCAACTATCACACTACTAGGAATATATTCCAAAGAAATCAGAACTGTGACTCACACAGATGTATTCACATCCATGTTTGTTTCAGCAATATTCATTATAGCCACGATATGGAAGCAACTCAAGTACCTATCAACAAACCAATAGAGAGAGAAACTGTGGTCCATCTACACAATGGGATATTACACAGCACTGAAAAGCAATGAATTTATAAAACACTGCACAACATAAATGAGTCTGGATGCCATAATGCTGAGTGAAATATCTCAGTCCTAAAAGGACAAATACTGCATAAGACCACTTTTACAACAATAAAATGGCTATTCTAGTAGGCTATAAAATAGGAAAAGAATGGATAGATAATAAACACTGTACTAGAATGAATGAAGGAAAGGACAATTTAAAAAGAATGGATGATTAGACACAATGTGCACAACAATTAATTATATAAAGTAGGAAAAGTATTATTAAAGTAAACCAGGGAAGGTTAGGGAGGAAAATGTATCAATATGATTAAATGAAAGCCAATCTTTTCGTAAACTTTTGCTAAAATCACAATAAAAAGAGGAAATGCTGGAAAGATATACTCATCTCCATAAATCATTGATTAATATTTAGTTGTTAGGTGCTATCCATTCAACTGTGATTTACAGTGACCCTATTTACAAGAGAACAAAACCCTGCTAGATTATGTGTCATCCTCAAAAGCTCTGCTATGCTTAACCCTATTGTTGCTGTCACTTTGTCAATCAAATTGAAGATCTACCTCTCCTTTGGTGACCTTCTACTTCTCTAAGCACTTTATTCCTTTCCAGGGAGCTCTGGTGGTACAGTTTGGAGGAAATATGCTGCTAGCCCAAAGAAGGCAATGCTCTGTTGGTTCAATTCCAACATCTGCTCTTTGAAAGAAAGATGGACAATCTCCTTCAAGTCAATTTAAAGTTTCTGAAAATCCACTGGATGGTCAGTTCTAACTGTAAGGCAAAGATTTCTGAGTTTTTGTCCCTTTCCAAGGACTGATTCTTCTTGTTAACCTTTCCAAAGCATATATGGCAAAACCTTATGATTCCTACTTTTAAAGAGCACTCTACCTGCTCTTCTTCTTCAGATTTTTCTTTCGTTATTTTGGAAGTCTATTTTATAAGCAGCATCTTTTGTCAGAATCATGATTAAAATACAAAAACAACAATAATTCTCTAGCTATGAATAGGCATTGTCAAACTTCCAAAAGTGTATTAAGTTATTGAAAATATTATTAATTGGGTCAAACAGAACTTAAGTTTTTGAAGTGATACTCTTGGGTTTTAAATTTGGATTGACACAGTGTCTGTAACAATCGGCTTGAACACGTAGGAGGTCATGTAAGATAGGGTTGAGTTCTGATCTGTTGTTCATAGGATTGCTATGAATTGTAGTGGACTGGGTGGCAATAAGCAACAACAACTCGAAGTAAAAGACTTCTAACACACCTCAAGTCAAGTCTGGAGATTGGTCTTACTCATTGAAATCCAGAAAACTATATTTTCAATTAATTGGTATACTAGAGATTAATTCAATAATATACTGATTATGGAAGTATTTGGTTAAAGGACTTTGCTTCTAACTTGTAGCTCTTAGATTATTACTCACTGGTCACTGTGCAAATAGTAAGACATAGCAATTGGCATCTGTAAAAATTTACAACCTTCACCATCCTATGGGAAACAGTTCTATTCTACCTACCTTACAACTCAAACTCAAGCTCATTGTCATTGAGCTGAAGCCAATTCATAGCATCCCTCCTTCAAGTTTCCAAGGCTAGAAGAAATTTTCCATCTTTCTCCTGTTGAGACACTTATGGAGCCAAACTGCCACAGACACAAGGCCTTTGGATTAGGAGCAAGTCCCTTTGGACTATACCACACCCTGCACGATGTTGTAATTATGTGCCATGGAGTCAGAGCCAACATATAGCCGACCTTCTAGTAGGTTGTCAGAGGCAAGAAATTACACAGGATGAGATTTCCCATCTTCCTCTTGCAGAACAGCTGGTGGGTTTAAAGCACTTGCCTTTGAGTTGGCATTACAACTCCTTACTACTAGACCACCAGAGCTCCATTTCTGTCCTGTAGTTACTATGAATTTGAATTGACTTGACAGCAGTGTGTTTTTGTCTTACTCAGAACAAATATTGTACTAATCAGAAGGAGTTATAGCAAAAATCTAAGAGCCACCTTTCTTTATACTTTTGTCATTTTGAGCAGCTGACTTAATCATGAATAATTATCTATATCTCTGAAATGGGAAATATTATTTTAATTAATCTCATGATTATTTTGATAAATAACTTATAAAACCAATTTAAATCCATTTAATAACAAATGACATACTGAGGGGGAAAACACATAAAATATCCCTAAAGCACTATGTCCTTGTAAGAACTAGGTACATCTGCTTTAAGGCATTTTTCGTAATTACAACTCTGTCTTTTAATTTAAAATAAACCTGTTAGCACAAAACAAAGCGAACATTAGATCAGCTTTCATATTAAGTTGAATGCATGTTTTTCCCCAAAGAAAGCTTGATAAAAATCTATTTAATTGTACAATCTTAACTTCCCATTATTGGGTAACTGAAATTGACAATAATAGGTGTTTAAATAAGCAAATTCCAATTACTATTAACATAAGCAATTCATTATTCTAAATGTAATCAATGTAGCTATTAAAATACTGTAAATAGAATCATTATGAAAGTGAATTATATTTTTATGCCATGAGCATTCTCTCAGAATGTTCTTTTTTGTTAAGTTTTCTTTTTTATAATTTGTATATTTATACACAGCACATGCTACTTATACATATATGCAAATATACCATTTGCAAACATTCACCTTTGTCACTTTTTTCTTTCAGATTTATAAACATAAGCTACAAGAACATTACAGATTTATAAATAATAAATACAATATACCATCAAAAGGTACTAATTTTATGCTGAAATCAGTTGGCTAAATTTAAATGAGCTTTTAGATTAACTTTTAAATATTTTTTTTACTTTCTTTGACTATTATTAATTTTTAAACTCCTTCAAAGACGTATAATGTCATTATCACACTGTCTTTCATGGGATTGGAATAATTTTTATTGTTATTATTATTAATTTTAATAGACATTTACAGAGGTTTTGGATTTCCATTCATTCATTGCTGCACTTTTCTCCCTGCCCAACCCTCCCCACCAGCTCGCTTCCCCCTCCGAAGAGAAAAAGAAAGAAAAAAAAATTCCTTCATTAGTATACAATTCCCACGTTCCTTCCCCCCCACCCCCCACCCCGAATACACTTCTCTATGCAACCTTAACTCTGGATTCCTGTGCTAACCATAATACTCAATCATATATCACTTCTGATCTGTTCTTTCCCTCATCTGTTTCAATACAATAGACATAATTCATCCAGTTTTTTCTGTCATACCCCAACCCTGATGTCAGACCCATTCTACAACAGTGGTACCACGCAGTATTTGTCCCTTTGTGACTGAGATATTTCACTCAGCATAATGTCCTCCAGGGTCACCCACTTTTTTAATAATATTGCATGAGTTCCTTGTTTTTCAATGCGTTGTAGTATTCCATTTTGTGGATATACCACAGCTTCTCTATCCATTCATTTGTTGATGGGCACTTAGGCAGCTTCCAACTAGCAAGAATAAAAACTTGGGAGTAAATCTAACCAGAAGCACAAAGGACCTATTCAAAGAAAATTACAAAACATTACTACAAGAAACAAAAAGAGATCTGGAGAAGTGGAAGAATATCCCTTGCTCATGGATACGAAGACTCAATATTGTGAAAATGGCAATACTACCAAAGGCAATTTATATGTTCAATGAAATCCCAATACAAATACCAATCCCATTCTTCAAGGAGATGGAAAAGGTAATCTCTAGTTTCATTTGGAATGGAAAGAAGCCCCGAATAAGCAACGCACTCCTTAAAAATAGAAAAAATGTAGGAGGCATCTCTCCCTCATTTCAAATCCTACTACACTGCCGTGGTGGTTAAGACAGCATGGTACTGGTACAATGACAGACACATAGATCAATGGAATAGAATTGAGAATCCAGAAATCAGCCCATCTACCTATGGTCAACGGATTTTTAAAAGGAGATGAAATCAGTTAAGTGGGGAAATGACGGCCTTTTTAACAAATGGTGCTGGCAAAATTGGAAAGCTGTATGCAGAAGACTCACCTCACTCCATATACAAAAACCAACTCAAGGTGGATCATGGACTTAGGACTAAAACCAAGGTCTATAAACTTCATTCAAGAAAAGCTTGGAAGAACTTTGGTGGTCCTAACCCACAACATAAAAAGTCTTCCAGTATCCCGGAAAATCTACAACCGGGAGAAGATAAAATAGATGAATGGGACTTCCTAAGAATCAAATCCCTATGCACATCCAAAAACTTCTCCAATAGAGTAAAAAGGGAAGCCACAGACTGGGAAAAAATATTTGGTAATGACATGTCAGATAAGGGACTTATATCCGGCATTTATAAAATATTTGAACACCACAATAAAATAAAGGTAAATAATCCAATAGAAAAATGGTCGGGCACAGGATATGAACAGACACTTCACCGAAGAAGACATCCAGATGGCCAACAAGCACATGAAGAAATTTTCAAAGTCCCTAGCTTTAAGAGAGATGCAAATCAAAACAACTATGAGATATCATCTCACCCCAGTAAGAATAGCAAAATAGAACAGCAAGCAACAAATGCTGGCGAGGATGTGGAGAAATTGGAACTCTTATTCACTGTTGGTGGGAATGTAAGATGGTGCAACCATTGTGGAAGGCGGTGTGGCGCTTTCTCAAAAAATTGCAAATAGAGATACCATTTGACCCAGCAATCCCTTTACTGGGAATATACCCCAGAGAGACCATGTCTGCCATCCAAGCAAATATATGCACACCCATGTTTATCGCATCTTTGTTTACAATAGCAAAGAGTGGGATTGGAATAATTTTGTAATGTATTAAATATTAATTTTTTTAAATAAGGCATTTCAGTGATTATTAACTTGATCATTTCATAGAAAGACGTGTGTGTTTGTGTGTGTGTGTGTGTGTGTGTGTTTGAGAGAAAGACGAACAGAACAAAATATGATTGAAAAATTTTTCTGAAAGGTACAAAGCCAGCACTACTCAAATTTAGAATTTTTCAAAGCCCATCTGGAAATTTCCACATACCACACAAATGAATTAATAGAACACTGAGAATAGCTTACCTATGAGCATGAAAAGGCAAGTATTACTGGTTTTCATTTAAACACGAAAAATTACTTTCATAACTTCATCTTTAAGTAAAAAATTTTTCTAAGTTTAGTTTGTGCAGATAATAACAAAATATTTACATTTTACTAAGCATTAATTAATTAAAAAGGATTCTGGTGGCCTAGTAAGTAAGAAGTTAACACTACAAACTCAAAGAAAGCTGTCCTGCTGGAGAAAGATGGTCAATCTCCTCCCCTGTGATTTTAAAGTCTCTAAAAATCCACAGCAGTGTCAGTCAGTTAAGAGTTAATTTTGACTAGACAGTACATAGCAACAACAACAACAATTGACTAAGAGAGATTAGGAAGTTTCACTTTATTTAAATGCTGACAGACTCTAGGGGAGAAACAATATGAAATAAACTATAAAGTGTGAGCATGTTGATCATAAAGCGAAATCTATCTTTATGAAGTCTTTTCTTAAAACTTTTATTTGCTTCGAGTGAAAATTTATAGAGTAAATAAATTTTCCATTCAATGATTCATACCTATTTTATTTTACAGCATTAATTGCAGTCCTTAAATTGTAACACTCTTTTCACTTCCTCTCTGTGTATCATTCATCTGTCATTCTTAGTTTCACTAAAGGATCTTTTCTTTCTGTAAATACAAAAAACTTTTTATTGGAACATAATCATTCTGATATAAAGTTATAAAGAAAAATTCTATTTGAAATGAAGAGTTTAAAGTCAAAGAAGAGTCACATTTTACATGAGTTTACTGAGCACCTTTTTTTTTATATAATTGATTTTCAGCAAATTACCTTTCTTCTAGAAAATAATTTATTTCCTTCTTCCTTCTCTTACCAACTCCCAGACTGAGACCTGTATTCGAGGAAGAAAAGGTAAAATCAGGTCTATTTCTTTCCATCATAATGTTGCAGACTAACTCCTATAATATGTAATAACAGAAACAGATTGAATACAGAAGATAACCTAGTAGTAAATTTGTATGAGAGACCTGGAACTGAACTAATTATCACTGATTTAAAGTTTGTCATTTCAGTTACATTTGGTTTGTCCAAATCTTCAAATAAATTACGCAAACATTCAAGCCCAGTTTTATATGAACTTTGTTGAAAACTGAAAAGGGACACTCTATTTTTAATTTTTTGTTTTATTATCTTTATAAAATTTGAATACGTTGTTTTTTAAAAAAGATCCTTCCCATTTCTTTCACTATCCCGTAGAATTGTGCAACCCTATGTTCACAACCCCCTCCGCATCCTCACCCCTCTGCTTATATCCTTCCCCACCCCTTGGATCCTCATACTCATTCTACAACAGTGGTTTTATATAGTATTTGTCTTTGTGGTTCTGAGTTAGTTCATTCAGCACAATGCTCTCCAGTTCCTCTCAATTTACACAGTAATTTACAAAATCATTTCTGCTGTGGTTTGCATAGTATTCTAGTGTATGAATGTACCACAACTTCTCATTCTATTTGTTTGTGGTTGGACATTTGGGCTGTTTTCATGTTTTTTGGTTTTTTTTGCGATGGTTGATAGTGCTGCTATGAACATTTGTGTACAAGTTTCTGTTTGAGCTTCACTTCTCATTTGATTGGGGTATATTCCAAGCAAGAAAATAGCTGGTCATTTGCAATTTCTATGTTTAGCTTTTTGAGGAAGTGCAAAAATCCCTTCCAGAGTGGCTGTATCAATTTAGAGTTGCCTAGAATTACATTATTGTTAACCTTGAAGAGAAGGGGAATCCCAGAACACTTGATTGTGCATATGTAAAACCTATACTTGGACCAGGAAACAGTCCTCAGAACAGAGCAGGGAAACACTGCATGGTTCCAAATCAAGAAGAGAGTGCATCAGGGATGCATTCTGTCTTCATACCTTTTAAACCTGTATGCAAAAACAGATCATTTGGGAGGCTGAGCTTTATGAGGAGGAATGTACCATCAAGATTGGAGGAAGACACATCAACAATCTATGATATGCAGATGACACAACCTTGCTTGCTGAAACTGAGGAGGACCTGAAATGCTTGCTGCAGAAGGTCAAGGACTGTAGTCTTCAATGTGAATTGAAGCTCAATATCAAGAAAACAAAGATGCTTACCACTGAGCTAACTGGCAGCCCTGGATAGAGAAGAGATTGAAGTTGTTAACAGTTACAGCCTGCTAGGATCCTCAATCAATATTTTTGGCATCAGTAGTCAGGAAATCAAATGGCGAATTGCATTAGGTAAATCTGCTGTCAGGGACCTTTCCAGACTGCTGAGAAGCAACAATGTCAGTCTAGAGACTATGGTTTGCCTGATCCAGTCCATGGTCTTTGCAATTACTTGCTATGTGTAAGAGCTGGATAATGACAAAGGACGACAGAAGAATAATTGATGCCTTTGAGTTTTGGTGCTGTAGAAGAGTCTTGAATATGACATGGACCACCAAGAAAATAAGTAGGTCTGTCTTGGAGAGAGTGAAACAAAGTTTCTCCTTGGGAGGCTAGGATTTTGAAGCTCCATCGCACATATTCTGGGCATGTGGTCAGGAGGGACCAATCTTTGGAGAAGGACATCATGCTCAGAAGGGTGGAGGGATAGCACAGGATAGGAAGACCCTGGATGAGATAGTACATCTGGATGGATGATACAGTAACTAGGGAAATGGGGTGGGTGTATTGGAGACAGTGAGACTGGCTCAGGACAGGGATGGGTACATAAGGTCACTATGAGTCACGGGCACTTGACGATAAATAACAACAACAGATTATAGTCAGTAGAAGTCTATCCATAGGGAAAATAGAGAGATAATTACAAGTCATTCTAGATAAACAACTGAGGTGACAAGCAACAAACACATATCTGTAAAACATATGAGAATTTTCTAAGCTGTCTCCATATAGGGCTCTATAAAATTGTTAAGTACAATCAAGTAGGCATGACTTATAGTGACCCTAAGAACAATAGATCTGAACCCTGCCATGTCTGATGTCATCCTCATCTATGATATTATACTCAAGCCCACTGTTACACTGTGTCATTCCATCTCCCTGAATGTCTTCCCCTTCTTCTCTGACCTTCATTATTCCAAACGTGATGTCCTTTTCAAGGCCAGCCCTGCCTAACTAAAAATTTGTGATACCAAGTTTCACTATTAAGAGCACCCAGACTTTACCTTTTCCAAGACATAATTTGTTTGTCCTTTTAACAGTCAATGGAATATTCAGTACTCTTCCCAACACCACAACTCAAAGGCATCGATCCTTCCTTTGTCATCTGTGTTCATTTTCCAACTTTACCCTGCAAAGGAGGTAATTGAAAAGATTATGGTTTTGATCAGGAATATGTTAGTCTTCAAACTGACATTATTGCTCTTCAGCACTTTGGAGAGGTTCCTGACTTTTCCAGTGCAATAGGTCTTTTGATTTCCTGGCTTCTGCAGTCAATAGTGTGTTGATTGTAGATTCAAGCAAGATTAAATCACTGATAATTCCGATCTCTTCTTAATTTATCATGATGTTGCCTATTAGCCTGGTGATGAGGATTTTTGTTTTCTTGATATTAAGTTGTAACCCATACTGAAGACTGCAGTTTTTGATCCTCTGCAGCTTTTTAAGTCCTCTTCATTTAAAAGACAACCAAGGTTCTCGCCTACATAAAACAAGTTACTGATGAATCTTCCACTAATCCTGACACCACATTCTTCTTCATTTGGTTCAGATTCTTGAATGATTAGTTCTGCATACAGATAGAATAGGTACGGGAAAAAAGAATCTAATGAACACCTTTCCTTATATTAAACCATGCAATGTCCCTTGCTCTATTTGGACAACAGCTTCTTGAAGTAGATATGGGTTTCCCATGAGCACAAATAAATCTCCAGGGATTCTCTGAATAATTAATAGAACATAAATAGACATCCTTATTTTTTTTTCTTTTTCAGTCAAGATCCATGGTGACATCAGCAATGATAACCTTTGTGTCACAGTCTCTGCTAAATCCAGCCTGAATTTCTAGCAGTTCTCTAACAGTGATAGCTGCTTTTCAGTAAGATTTTATTTGCATGTTACATTAATGCTGTTGTTCAGTAATTTCTACTTTCTGTTGCATCACTCTTTTTGGGAATAAGAACAAATATCCATTTTTTTTCTAATCCATTAGCTACATAAATGTCCTTCAAATTTCCTAGTATAACTTGTTGAGAACATGTAGGTATGCATCTGTTTGTGGCAACATATAATTGGTATTCCATTGATTTCTGGATTGATTGTTTGCTAAAAGCCTTCATTACTACTTGAACTTCTCATCACCACTCATTCTTTTTTTTAAAAAATAATTTTAATGGGCATTTACAGAGATTTTGGATTTCCATTCATTCATTGCTGCACTTCTCACACCCCCCCCAGTTCTTTCCTCTCTTTCAAAAGTAAAAGAAACACTCCCTCCCTGGTACACAATCCCCCCGCACCTCTCCCACTGCCCCAAGTACATTCCACTATGCAACCTTAATTGTGGACTCTTGTGATAGCCATAATACCCTATCATACATTGCTTTTAAATTATTCACTCCCTCATCTGTTTCAGTGCAGTATACACAATTTAGCCAGTTTTTCTCAGTCTTACCCCAACCCTGATATCAGTCCCATTTTACAACAGTGGCACTATACAATATTTGTCCTT
>NW_006399806.1:15318514-15321970 GCF_000299155.1 Elephantulus edwardii
TGCATCTCTCTTAGAGCTAGGGATTTTGAACATTTCTTCATGTGCTTGTTGGCCATCTGAATGTCTTCTTTGGTGAAGTGTCTGCTTATATCCTGTACCCATTTTTCAATTGGATTATTTACCTTTATCTTGTTGTGGTGCTCAAATATTTTATAAATTCTAGACATAAGTCCCTTATCTGACATGTGATTACCAAATACTTTTTCCCAGTCTGTGGCTTCCCTTTTTTACCCTGTTAGGGATGTTCTTGTATGTGCATAGGGATTTGATTCTTGTTGTTGTTGTTATGTGCCGTTGAGTCATTTGTGACTCTGAGAAGGTCCAATTCATCTATTTCTCTTCTCCTGGTTTTAGAACCACTCATTATTAATCATACACTACTTCCTTAGATAGTTCTGAGTTGATTTATTCTTTTGGGCACAATGAGTCCTTTTATTCCTGCCTTCTTCATTTGTTGCTTCCTAGATAATTTAGTATTTTGTCCACAGCATCATTCAGTTCTGCAAATCAGTACCTGAATTTGCTTTTTGTTCTATTGTCCAGGGCCTCTCTGAAGTACTAAAGAGAAACAATGTCAGCTGGAGACTAAGGAGTACCTGATTCAGGCCACGGTCTTTGCAATTACTTGTTATGCATCAGAGAGTTGGACAAGGACTAGGGAGGATAGAAGGAGAATTGACGCCTTTGAGAAGAGTATTGAATATACCATGGACTGCAAGGAGAACAAATGGCTCTGTCCTGAGGAAGGTGAAGCCAGGCTGCTCTTCGGAAGCAAATATTTTTGAAGTTCTATCTCACATACTTTGAGCATGTGGCCAAGAGGGACCAATTGCTGGAGAAAGACATGATACTTGGAAAGATAGAGGGGCAGTGCAGAAGAGTAAGATTCTGGCTAAGATGGATTGACAAAATAACTGGGATAATGGGGGTAGGTATCTTACCGGGAGGCTGGCTCAGGATAGAGCAAACTTTAGAATTATTGTAAATAGAGTCACTATGAGTTGCAGGTGATTCAATGACACTTAGAAACAACAATACTTTTTAAAAATTGTACAAAATAGTCATTGCTTAAAGTTAAGAATAGGATTTACATCTTAATAATTTCTTGTATCTTGTTTTAGTCATTAGCTGTAAAGAATTGCTATGCAGGTTTGTGACCCAACAAAAATCTGTAGTACTTGATATATTGTTGTTGCTGTTAATTGCCATCAAGTTGCAGATGACTCATAGCAACCCTATGAATAGAATACCTGAGCACTGTTCATAGAGTTTCAGGAGGCAAACCATTTCTTAAGTGGATGCCACTCCTGCTCCAAGCTTGTTTTAATCGGGGAGCTCTACCAAACACTGTCCACCATGGGTAACCATTATCTCATTTGGCACATCAGTGCCAGTGTTTAGCATCACAGCAACCACAAGTTACTTCTATACAGCAGGGCACAGACCAGTGCTATACTACTTAGAAGAATGTTTGACAAAAATAATTTAAACCAGCTCCTGTAGATGACTTTCAAACTGGCCTCCGGTGCCGTGGTGCCCACCAAAAAGGGTTTTAAATATGAGGCCTTATGATATTTCCTCACTTCACTTAACGAATCAACATTTCACCCTACTGCTCACCAAATTCCAGCCAACAGCTTCTGTAGACCCAGCTCCTGTAGATGAATTTCAAACTGGTCTCCAGCACTAGTACTAGATATAGAGCAAAAGTTTTCTCATTCTCAAGCTTAAAAAAGCAGCAGGTACTTAAAAAGCACCAGATATTGTTAATCATTACTTATAATTTACTTTGAAAACTTGAATTAATGTCTATTACGGTGGAGAGACACAAGAAGAATACACCAACAAGGTCGATGAACACATTGACTGTGCAAATGAGCTCAAGCATATCAGAGATGATAAGAATGGTGCAGAATAGGGTAAGGTTAGATCTGTTGTTCATAAGACTGACATGAGTCACAGGTGATTTGATGACACCTAACAGCACCACCTCCATGGTGCCTATAACTTGGAATTGATTCAACTGCAGCAACAATAGTAAACTCTTAACAAGCCAGCTAACAACAAATGCTGGAAAGGTTGTCGAGAGACTGGAACTCTATTCACTGCTGGTGGGAATGTAAAATGGTTCCATCACTATGGAAAGTGGTCTTGTGCTTGCTCAGAAAACTAGAAATAGAAGTATTATTTGATCTAAGAATTCTACTACTGACACTATACCCTAAAGAAACCAGAGTCACAACTGAAACAGATATACAGATGCACACCCATGTTTATTGTTGTGTTATTCACTATAGCGAGATGGCTGAAAGCAACCCAAGTGCTTCCAATCAACAAACAAATGGATAAAAATCCTGTGGTACATTCACACAATGCAATAGTACACAGCACTGTAAAACAATGAACTCATAAAACATTATACAACATGGGGGAACCTGAAGAACATTATGCTGAGTGAAATGTCTGCCACAAAAGGACAAACACTGCTCAAGACTACTGTTATAAAATAGGATAGATATGGAGAAAGGGTTGGGGAAAGAATGGGAAAAGAGTGGATAGATAATGAACACTGCCTTAAAACAGATGAAAGGAAGAACCGTCTAGAAGGAAAGTATGATCAGGTATTGCATGTATGAACACTCTGGAATGAGGGGTGCATGGCAGGAATGGTTGAGATGTAAGAAAATATGCAACAATGAAAAATTTTTAAATAAATAAATATTGTTGTTGTTGTCGTTATGTGCTGTCAAGTCGCCTACATAGCGATTCTATGTACAACAGCCCTAAATCCTGCTCTATCCCTTGCCAATCTCGCTGTCTGTGATACAGCTACCTCCATTACCCAGTCCATCTCATCGAGGGTCTTCCTCTCTTGTGCGGTCTTTCCATACTCCCAAGCATGATGTCCCTCTCTAAGGACTGATTCCTCCTTGAAACATGTCCAAAGTATGTCAGATGAAGCTTCAGAATCCTTGCTTGTCTCCAAGGAACAACGTTTTTAACCCACTCCAGGATGAACTTGTTGATTCTCTTAGCAGTCAATACTATATTCAACACTCTTCTCCAACAACAGGTCTAAGGCATCAATCCTTCTTCTATCAACCCTAGTCATTGTCCAGCTCTCTGATACATATCAAGTGATTATAAAGACCATGGTCTCTATCAGGTGCACCTTAGTCTTCAGACTGACATCATTGCTCTTCGGTACTTTGGAGAGGTCTGTGACAGAAGACATTCTCAATGCAAGAAATCTTTTAATGTCTTGGCTGCTGGTGTCAAGAGTATAGCTTTAAAAAATTATTTGGTTCAAGAGGAATGTTTTTGTATTAGACTTACTTTATGATTCCTTTAGTTGTTGTTGTTGTTGTTGTTGTTGTTATGTACCGTCGAGTCGCTTGCGACTCATAGCGACCCTATGTACAACAGCCCTAAACTCCGCTCTGTCCTGTGCCAATT
>NW_006399806.1:15323404-15331182 GCF_000299155.1 Elephantulus edwardii
TTGTTTCATGAAATTCTTCTGTGTCTTCCAATTCCTTTCGATACAGTGACTCAGTATATTCTTTCCCTCTTCTTTTAATACTTCCTGGATCATTTAACATTCTGCTGAAAGCATCCTTGATTATAGCAGCTCGAGGTTTCAATTTGTTCTTCAGTTCCTTGCGCTTAAGATATGCTGAGCGAGTTCGGTCCTTTTGATTTTCTGACTCCAACTCCTTGCACATTTCATTGTAATATTTTGCTTTGTTATCACGTGCTGCCTTTTGAAATCTTCTATTCAACTCTTTAGTATCTTGAATTCTTCCCTGTGCTTTGGCTTCTCTGCTCTCCAGTGCGATTTTCAGAGTCTCTTCTGACATCCATTTTGGTCTTCGCTTCCTCTTCTGTCTTTGCAATGACTGTTTGTACTCTTCCTGGATGATACCTTTGATATCCTCCCACAACTCATCTGGCCTTCACTCATTAGAGTTCAAAACCTCAAACCTGTTCCTGAGATGGTTCTGAAATTCAAGTGGGATACTGTCAAAGTCATATCTTGGTTGCCTTGAATTTGGTTTAATTTTCCTTAACTTCAGCTTGAATTTGCACAAGAATAGTTGGTGGTCTGTTCCACAATCAGCTCCTGGCTTAGTTTTCACAGCTGATATTGTAGATGTTCTAAATCTAAGAATAGCTTGGTAAAGAGAATACATTTAGTATAACAACTTTGAATCAAGATTTAGCTAAGTAAGATTGTAGAGATGAATGTAGTAATTATGGTGGCAGAAAGATCGACAAAAAAAGTGTATGAAAGGCTAAAAGGGATCTATCTATCTATCTATCTATCTATCTATATCTATCTCTATTTATTTATTCAATATCCTCCTGTGCGATTGTCTCTGAAAACCTGCTAAAGGTTTTATGAATTGATTCTGACTCCACAGTACACAACAATAACAACAACAGTGCTACCTCTTCCAAGTTCCTATTCATTACTTGATTATAGTATTTCCAAAGTGCTTTAAATTGATACTCAATACTTTGAATTGCATTGGGTTTTGAAGGTAGCAGCTGAATTTTAACAACTTTATTAAATTTTCAATTAAAAATTAAATATAAGGAAATAACCAAATAAAACCAATTAGAAATCAGCTCTACTGGTGAAGCATTTAACATGTTTCCACTTAGTGGAAATGAGGATTATGTGAAACTCATAAAGACTAGGCAATTTCCACTTGCTCATGAACTGGTTGCTAAAATATCCACAGAACTGACTACTTAGAGAAAGAGGATCTAGATACAAGAATTAGGATAAGCATACTTATGTGAATCCATAGAACTAAAAATGACCTGACAACTGGGTTAATTTTCTTTTCTAAACTTGCACAGTAATGGCAGCCTGTCAGAGGACTCAACAGAATTAGTAGGAGGGCATCAATTTTAACAATGTAAAACTAAATATTATTCTCAAGAATTTGAGAAAAGAACCAGACACACACAATAAACAAACTGTATTATTACAATGAACGTAAAAGAAAACAAGGGAAACAAATAGTGACTCTAAAGACATTGTGTAGAGGATGCCCGGCGAGGGGACACAGCAGGACTGTCCTTCTAGTGGGTTGAAGAGGGCACAGTGCCAGCCACCTGTCTTCTGCTCACCAGGCCTCTCCTGACATTCAGGTGATAGCAGAAGACACACCCTGAGGCCAGACCTGCCAGCTCATCCTCCCTAAAAGTTGAATCAGTCCCAGAAACACTCTTTCCCCTCCGAAGATGAAGGATCTGTCTCTGGTGGAAATTCAGAAGAAATGAGAAGCTACAGAAGAAAAGACCAAAGTCTCATGATGTGTAGGCCTTAAAGCCCCTTGCTGAGAAATAAGAAGAGAAAAAAAGCACTTCAGAAAGCAGTAGAAGGGGAAAAAATGATAGTTTTAGTATAATGGCTGGAGAAATTCGCCCCACAAAATTGAAGCCAATGAATAGCATCAAGAGATAAACATATTGAAGAAGTGCAGAATAAAGAATCCAAAGATCCTACAGATAAAACTGCAGTGACTAATTTGTTCCCAAAGACTGTACTGGCTCGTGTGAATTTATTTTTTTCCCTCCTCACAATCTAGAAGCTGATGCAGTATTGTACAGATTAAGGCTACATGATGTTGTTTCAGGGGCTAAAGAGAAAAAAAATGAAAAGTATTTAAACTCTTTTAAAAAAAATGCTGAGGTCTTTCTATTGTAGCTATTTTTCTTGTTCCATCTTTTCTACTTCGGTGCTCTTGGTGTACAGGTTAATGGCTAGTACTGTACCAGCTCTGTGAAAAGATGTTTGTGAAGAGAACGTGGTGACATCTTTCAAAAATTGTTAGATGCTGAATATCTCTTCATTTTTAAATCCTCATTCTGTCCAGATTTTACCAGATGCTACTGTGCTTGAATGGTTAATAAAGCTGCACATTTTAGTTGTGGTGGTGGTATACCCATAATCAACCTTAATCAACCCATAGCTGACCCTCTCGCAGGTTTTCAAAGGCAGTTAATCCCACTGCAGGAAACTGCCCATCCTTCTCCCCCAAAGGCAGCTCGTGGATTAGAACTGCTTGCCTTCAGGATTGCAGTGTAGCTTCTTGCCACTAGACATAGTGGTTGGGGGGGGGGTGGAGGAGAAGACATTGTGTATTACAAATGTGTTGGAAAAACTGGAAAAGTATCTGCAAAAGACTCAAGCAAGATCCACACCTCACTCCATATACAAAAACCAACTCAAGGTGGATCATGGACCTAGGACTAAAACCAAAGACTATAATCTTCATTAAATAAAAGCTTGGAAGAATGCTAGGAGTCCTAATCCACAACATAAACAGTCTTCCAAGCATCCTGAAAAAATCTACATCCAGGAGAAGAGAAAATAGATTAATGTGACCTTCTAAGAATAAAATACCTATGCACATCCAAAAACTTCTCCAACGAGGTATAAAGGGAAGCCACAGACTGGGAAAAAATATTTGGTAATGACATACCAGATAAGGGACTTATATCCAGAATTTATGAAATACTTGAGCACCACAATAAGATAAAGGTAAGTAATTCTATTGAAAAATGGGCACAGGATATGAACAGACACTTCACCAGAGAAGATATTCAGAAGGCTAACAAGCACATGAAGAAATGTTCAAAATCCCTATCTTTAAGAGAGATGCAAATCAAAACAACTATGAGATATCATCTCATCCCAGTCAGAATAGCAAAATTTAACAGAACAGCAAGCAACAAATGCTGGCGAGGTTGTGGAGAAACCCAAACCCTTATTCACTGTTGGTGGGAGTGTAAAATGGTGCAACTACTATGGAAGGTGGTATGGTGCTTTCTCAAAAAGTTGCAAATAGAGATACCAGTTGAACCAGCAATTCCACTACTGGGAATATACCCCAAAGAGGCTATAACTGACACCCAAACAGATATATGCACACTCATGTTTATCTCGGCTTTCTTCACAATAGCAAAGGGTTGGAAAAACCTACGTGCCCATCAACAAGCAAATGGATAGAGAAGCTGTGGTATATTCCCACAATGGAATACTATGCTGCATTGAAAACCAAGGGAAAAATGGGTGAGCCTGGAGGACATGCTGAGTGAAGTATCTCAGTCAAAAAAGACAAATACTGCATGGTGCCATTGTTGTAAAACGGGGCTGACATCGAGGTTGGAGAGAGGCTGAGAAAGATGGGTTAAATAATTGAAACAGATGAGGGAGAAAACTTTTTAAAAGGAATATGTGATTAGGTATTTTGTCATGATGGAAGTCCAGAGCAAAGGCTGGCTGCATAGTGGAGTGGACCGGGGGAGAGGGATTGCAAAAAAAAGAAAGAATCTTTCTTTTACTTTTCTCAGAATGTAATGTACTGCGGTAGGGGAGGGTTAGGAGGGGAGAAAAGTTCAGCAATGAATGAGTAGAAATCCAAAGTCTCTGTAAATTTTCTTTGAAATTAATAATAAATTTAAAAAAAGGTAAATAGAAGTACTACTTGAATGATATCGTGTCTACAGGTAATAACAAAGTGGACAGCATAAACATACACCTTTCCACTGTTAATTATGACATATTTTAGAGTATGTATCCTTTTCAAATATTATCCCCCCCAAGTCCCCATTTGAAACTCCACTCTCCTATATTGTTTCGTTTTGAGAATCAATTAAAACCACATTCAATTTAATATCATACTGTGTTCAGATGAAATCATAGATAAATAGGGAACTCTAAGTAATGCTCATATTTTTTGTTTCCCAAAATTGAGATAGTTGACAATTGTAATATTTTTCCAATCTCTCATGATGTTGCCAAGCAGCTCAATGTTAAGGATTTTTTCCTTAATCTTGAGAAGTAATTTATATTGAAGGTTGTAGTGTTTGACCTTCTGCAGCAAACACTTCAAGTTTCTTTTCTTTCAGCAAATAAAGCTGTGTCATCTGGATAAATGATGTTGTTGATGAGTCTTCCTTCAGTCATGTTACTTGGATCCATAATCAACACCCTTGATAGAAAACCAAAGATTATTGTATTGGTAAAAAGGTAATAATGACCTGCCCAAGGTGTTAAGGAGAAATTATGTCAGCTTGAAAACTCATGTTATTTCCAATCTCTTACTATGAGTCTGAGAACAAGATAATTATTAAGAATGACAGAAGAATAATTGAAACTTTTGATATGTGATGTTGGCTAAGAGTATTGATTATCCCTTGGACTGTCAAAACGGATATCTCCTGGAGAATGTAAACCAGAGTGCTTCTCAGAGGCAAGAACGGCAAAGCTTCATCTCACTTTGGGAATGTTGTCAAAAAGGAGAAGTCCTTGGAAAAGGACATCATGCTTGGAAAAAGTGGAGGGTCAGGGAAAAATAGGAAGACTTTTCTCAAGATGGGTTGACATAGTGACTACAGCAATGGGCTCAAGTAAGGCAGAGATTAAATGAATGATAAAGGATAGAATAAAGTTCATATCCATTGTTCACAGGGTCACTATGAGATGCACTAGATTCAAAGGTATCTAACAACTATATAACTTGAAATAATTGGTATTAAGAATGAGATGTAGGACACTCACATGACTTATTAATTCAGTTAATCGAACCATTAAAATGGCAGAATGAGAAAGATAAGTTGATTTTTATAGCACACCTGTTATTATGCCACATTTTAAAAAAAAAGACAAAACTCAAAGAACAAAAAAAAAAAAACCAACCCAGAAGTCATAAAACAAAATAATTACTGTGAAGTCAGAGAAGAAATTCTCTATCTCGAAGACGAGTGAGTCAATTTTCCTTTAAGGGAGGAAATGATATTACATTCCTTGTACTATCTTTTGTCTTTGTTGTTCATCAGGACTGACATAATGGATTCGTCTGCCCTAAAGGTAGACATTATTAGTTGCTCACTTGTATCAATGTAAGTGTGCTTCATTAACAGAAGGCTCCCCCATGCTGTGGTTAGTCATGGTTATACATTAAGCAGAAAACTTCATTAAATCAGTACTTCAACATTCTCTTTGTACCTTTACATTTGGAATTTATGAAATGAGCTTAATTCAATTCTCTCTTCTTTGGAGAATTTACACAATTGATTAGTTCATTAAATGTCATGCATTTCACGGCTGTATCTTTTTCTTTATAAATGTACCATAACCTATAGCAAGAATCACACACTTGAAATTATATAACCATATGTTTGCCGTAAGTGCAGAAGCTGTATACCAATCATTATAAGTATTATAGAAGAGCAGATCACCTACAGTTTTTTGCTGTGATTTGAACTAAGTTTCTGAAGAAGGGAGTCTGCCCTGTGGCTCTTCAAATTGTGGCTATGTGGGTTAATTCTTTAAATAATAGATATTATTTATTCTAATACTAAGTAGAAACAAAGCTTGTAACATTTATTTAAAGCATAAAGCACCATACCAATGTTAGTTGGTTTTTCTTACTGTAAATATATTAAATTTTTTTGCCATTACCTCCAAAAACAAAAAATTACCAATCTAATTTTTGTTCAAATTATCTATAAATTTTATTTAAAATTCTTTGTCTTATGTCCCCTGTTTCTCTTTTCCTTATCGCTTCCAAAGCCCTCTGGTTTTGGCTGTTTGAAAGCACATATTTAGGTAGAAAAATACCAGCCAAACAAAGAACAGCTATTTATCAAATCTTGGTTGTAGAGCAGTCTATTGTTTCTCAGAGGAAGCCATCAGCATAGAATATAGGAAGTTAATTGCTAATCCAAAAGGTGGCACCTCTCTGGTGATCCAGCACCAACTGTGGCTCCTCAAGAGAAAAATGAATGATCTCCTCTCATGAAATTTATAGCTTCCCGAAAATGTGCTGGAGGGTCACCTAGGAACTGGTTCTGACTCAACTGGAATGAGTTTGAGAGGAACATTCTCTCTCTTTTCATAACTGCTCACAGTTGTTTGGGATTTTTTTTTTAAATTTTATTTATTTGGGTGTTTTTTTCCACAGTTTTATAATACTGTACCTCCTGTCTCTAAAACTGAGCTTCTCTTTAGCCTGTTTCAAAAGTTCCACCCAAGAAATGAGGTCCATTTATAGATTAATTATTATTATTTCCAGCAGAATCTTGATAATTTGTGCTGGTTATAGAACCCAGTGTTCTTATGGCATATGAATGAATGATGTGTGAGCTTGCATTATATGTGTGTGTTTGCAAGAATGGTGGAGAAAGTGACACCAAAGTACACAGTGCATTTAAATTACAAGGTATTTAGTAATAACAGTAATGCCCTCTGATAATGATCAACTGAATTTAACAAATTATTGTGTTTCTATTTGAAAAATAACAGTAAAGTGGAAGATTACTGGGCTTTATTTGCCTATTTGTTTGATTAAATGTGCATTTGTTTTTTACATTTTAGAATCTGCAAAAAATGTACCTTTGACTGGACACAACTTAATTTAGATATCACCACCTTCTTTGGCATAAACACATTTTCCAAGGTGGCCTGTCTAAATATCAGAAAGGATTTTTTCTAGATTGGTACATTGTACGCTGGATTTTTCTAAATCAGGCTTGCTACTGCATTTTCAATTACAACTAATGAATAGTAAAAATGAAAAGAACCTAGATTTGCATATCATGAGTACAATGCTTTTGAGAATGAAATATTGCAGCACGTTTATTTTCTAATGAAAGATAAGTAGCAAATGATTGAAAGGACCTTAGTCTGGATCAAGCACACATTAGCTGTCAAACTAACTTCATTGCTCATTAGTAATTTGGAGATATCTCTGACTACAGACTTTCCCAGTGCAATATGCTTTTTAATCTCCTTTCTATGCATGTGAAAACTGGAAAATGAATAAAGATGACAGAAGAAAATTTGACTTGTGATGTTGGAGGAGAGAATTGAATATCCTATAGACTTCCAAATAACCAAACATATATGTCTTAGAGAAGGTGCGGCCAGAGTGCTCCTTGGAGTCAAGGATGACAAAGCTTCATCTTGCATACTGTGTGCATGTTGTTAGGGGAGATTATTTCTTGGAGAAGGACATTGTCCTTGCAAAGGTGAAGGGATAGGGAAGAAGAAGGAGATCCTCAGCCAGGTGGACTGACAGAGAGTGACTGCAGAAATAGACTTGATTGTGTCAGAGATTGTGAGTTTGGTGCAGGATAGGATAGGATTCATATCTATTATTAGCAATAGCAATAAGACAAGAGAAGGGAATAAAAGGTATCCAAATAGGCAACGAGGAGGTAAAATTATCCCTCTATGCTGATGACATGATAGTATAC
>NW_006399806.1:15333312-15346978 GCF_000299155.1 Elephantulus edwardii
CAGGGAGGAGTGACACACTGACAAAGAAGATTAATCAGAACTGGCTTTGACAAGCACTGTGGCATTTGGACAAGAACAAACTGGGAGGAGGGTAGAGAAAATAGTGCAACAATGAATGAGTGGAAGCCCAAAATCTCTGTAAATGTTTATGAAAATTAATAAAATATAATTACAGAAAAAAAAAGACTCTCTTTGAGTCAAGCTAATCATCATCATCGTCGTCACAAAAGGTGAGACATAAAAGCCATCTAGAACACAGTCAGTTAATGTTTAAAAAATTTACTAATCTGAAGTGTTTGCTTCAAGACTGTTCACTTGATCTCTAGTATCATATATTCAACTGCTAACTCCACACCTCTAGATGTATAGCAATTATATATCTCACTAAAATTGAGTTCTTGATCATCCCTTTCTCTCCCTCAAACCTGTTCTCTCTCAAGTTTCTACATCAGTAAATCAGTAGAACTTAACTCTATTGTTCTAATTGCTTAGTCCACAAATGTTGAACTTTTTAATTTCATATCCCATTTCCAATTTTTCAATCCATTCAGATCAATTTGCAAAAAAGAATTTTTTTAATCATAATTCAAATTCAACAGCCTCTCTTATTTCTATAGTTACCTCTCTGTTAACTCTTGACATTTATCACCCATGCATTTTAATTTCCTTTTCATTTTATACAATGACCCTCCTCTTTATATATTGCTTTCAATAGAGTTACTAAAGCAAGCCCGTTGTTGTTGCTGTTGTTGTGTACCATAGTCAGAACCAAGCCATAGCCGAACCTCTGGTCACTTTTCAGAGGCAGTTAATCATACAGGAGGAGATTGCCTATCCTTCTTCCATGGAACAGCTGGTGGCCTCAAAGAGCGTGTCTTTGGAAATGTACCACAGCTTCTTGCCACTAGGCCACCAGAGCTCCTTTAGTGGTAGAGCAAGAATATTAAATGGCAATCAGTGTCTGTGTCTGTGTGTGTGTGTGTGTGTGTGTGTGTGTGTGTGTGTGTTTCATTTTTGAAGATCAGTACTTTGGAATTTTCTCATTTTAATAATCGTAAAACTCATAGATTTTGTTAGACTTGACTTTAAAGATGTTAAAATAATCTGTATATCCTTTTTCATGTGACCCCATCTCCTTTTTTTATTTATCTCCCATCTCTAATCCCTTTTTTACTTCACTTCAGCTATGCCATATCAGGCTCCCCAATTTTTCCCCTAGGACCTTTGTATTTGCTGTTTGTGCTACATGGAATTATCTTGCAAATAACCAAATGATTTGTCCCATTGTCTTACCATTTTATTCACATATTTATTTTTCAGTGATACCTTCAGAGAGCATATTGTTGTTGTATGTCATGGAGCCAGAACCAACTCACAGTTGAACCTCCAGTCAGTTTTCAGGGGCAGTTCACCAAGGATTCTCCTATTGCAGTACACATCATTATCTAACTCCCGGTATATTTCACTTACTTACTTATTGTCAATCTTCCAACAATAGAGTGAAATAGGAACCAGAGTACTTTTCTAAGAATTCTTGTTAGGTTTCATCAAGTAGAGTACAACCATAGAGACCTTATGAACAACAGATCTGAACACTGCATTGTCCTGCGGCATCCTTATACTTCCTGAACATTAGAGTCCATCGTGGCAGTCACTATGTCAATCCATCTAGTTGAGAGTCTTCTCCTTGGCAGACCCTCTGCCTTTCCAATCATGATGCCCCTCTCCAAGCATTAGCCCCTCTGAAGTATGTGAGGCTAAGCTTTATTATCTTTGCCCCCAAAGAGGTCTGTGACTGCAGTTTCTTCAAGACATATTTGTTTGTTTTATTGGCAATCCGTGGGATGTTCAGTATTCCTCTCCAACACCACAATTCAAAGACAACACTACAACTCAAAGACATCAATTCTTCTTCTGTCATCCTTTTATATAATGTCCAGCTCTCAGATGTATATTAAGTGCTCAAAAAGACCAAAATCTGAATCAGACATACCTTAGTCCTCAAACTGACATCATTGTTGTTCTTATTCTTGTTAAGTGCTTATCGAATTGAGTATGACTCGTAGCAACACTGTGAACAAAAAGATTTGAACCCTCTTGTATCCTGCGCCATCATCACACTTCTTTAATTTCAGAATGTTTTCTCTTTGCTTTGGTTTCTCGATGCTCTAGGCAAAATTTTAGAATCTCTTTTGACATCCCTTTGGCAAATGGAAAATGGTTGTTTTCCAATTCCAAGTAGAGTTGGATGGATGGATGTTTTTAAGAGTAATGCATTGTTATTTTATTTTTTAAATCATTTGTATACATTGTATTTCATTCATGTACATTGTATTGTACTGTAGTCATATACACTGTGCATTATATAATTATTTACTATTTATCAATACCATTTATCATGACAAGAATACTTTGCTGATTTATCATTTTTTAACATTATACCTACCTGTGGATGCATCCTCTTTTTTAATAATGTTTAATATTGGTTTACATACAAAAATTACATTCATTGTGTTTTGTTTATATACTTTGGGTTTCATGCATTAATCCATCCACACTATTTCATGTTATCATTTATATACAATATGTTTTTAAAAAATTATTCCCCATTGATCCATGCTCATTATACCCACTTTTTCAGAACCCTGCTGAACCTCTCCTAATTTCTTCATTTTCTCTCACTCTGTCCATCTAACTCTGCAACCTCAAGATTTTCCTTCCTCTGCACACTTAGACTCCTGACTCTCTCCTTCCCCCTTTCTGGACTTTGATAAATCTTTTCTAGTTACTCTTCTATTTTTACAACAATGATCTTATGCAAAATTTATCCTTAAGAGACTGAATTAGTTCACTCAGCATAATGTTCTCTAGCCTCTCACAAAGATGTTTTTGTGTTTGCTTCCTATGATGTCTAAAAATTAAGACATTTATTTGATATAACATGTTACTAATTATAACACTGTCTCTGCAATAGATATAGAGATCATCTTCATTTAATAGTTTGTCCATTTGATTGTTAATATAGCAGAAACAAGCAAACAACAGGATTTTAAATTAGAAGAAAACAATAATATAAGGATTTAGCGTGATATGGTTATCACAGTAGACCTTTTCTAGGTTTTATTATTTGCTTGTTTGTTTGCTTATATAAATGTGAATGGTAAAAAAGGAAAAGCTAAATGTAATTCATATCTTGTCACTTAGAATAAAAAAATGGGTTCTTATTCTGCTTTACTCCATAAATCTTTGATATCTATAAACTGGAGTTTGAGTCAATTTTTTTAATTATTTTATTCAGATAGATATGCATAGATATCAATTTAATTATGTCCCGTCTAAAATATGTTTATACTTGGGGGAGTTATGATTCTCAGTGGTTTGACAGTTATGTAATGATTTCATCAGCTCCTTGATAGTATTAGATAATTATTTGTAGAGAAATTAAGATAGAAGATAATAATAGGACACTAATAAATCTGAGAGTAGTTTTCCCAGGATGTGGCCTATATCAGTTTTTATTTTACAAAAGATAAAAAGTATACAAGAGGGTAGAATAGGAGGAACCCAACTATCATGGAGAAAGAGAGCCAGGAATAGTGCCATGTCCTTTGTAGTCAGACTCTCTGCTTAGAACCTCCTAGACCAAGGGAAAAACTTATCTCAAAACACATAACAATCTCCAAAGAGTGTTGGACTTACACATGATATCAGATAAGGAATTTTAAGACAAGGATGGCAGACAGGAAAAGAAAGCTTTCCCTGATAGCTCATGCTCTGAGTTTTTGTTTCTTAAAACAATCGAATTATGGTATTTCTGTTCAATAGCACTTGAAAATTAAGACACATCACCACTTTATATTAAAAAATATAAAGAATAAAGTATTTCTAAAAATGAAATCTACTACACTTTTATATAGCTATTACTATATTTCAGGGGGCTCTAGTGTCCTAGTGAAAAGAAATTGTGCTGCAAACCCAAAGCACACGTTTCAAACCTACCAGCTGCTTCCCAGGAAAAGAATGGGCATTCTCCTCCTGTTCAATTTACTGCCTCTGAAAAGTGACTGGAGAGTCAGCTTTGGGTCAGTTCTGAGTAGACAGTACACATCAACAACCAACACTTATTTCAGAACTGGAGAGAAAACTTAATAACAACAAAACAACAAAACTAAATCACATATGTTAATAGCACTTATCTTTTTCAAGTATTTTTGTGCTTTAAATTTATATTCCCCTCTCAAAAGGTTTATACCTCAAATATGAAAAGAAACTAAAATCTCTAATTCAAAGTGTAACCAATATTAATTACTGGGATGAATATTTTAAGCATAAGGTGACTGTCTTGAGAAAAATATTTGAAATAGCTTTGGATGACTATGATGATTATATTACTCCTAAAATATTATGAAGTAAGGACAGATAAAATTTTTTTTCTTTTTGATTAAATGAATTTTTACATAATGGAGAACTCAGAAACAGGTCACATGACAAAATTTCTATTCTGAGATATACATGCTGTAACCATAAATGTATATTTTCTGTTGAAACATACTCCATGATCTATAAGAACCATAGCTTCACCTCTGTGTTCCAGAAATAGTGACTGAGAGAATTCACTCTCTGAGTATTAGAGGATCTTAAAAAGTTTACTCCTAATCCAAATGAAGGAAAGTATTAAATATTTTTGGTTAGTATTCAATGTTATTTATTTTTTTTAGTTCTTCCTCTCTTCATTTGTTTTCAATTTAGACTTTTTTTTCTAGGTTTTATTTCTGTGGCATTACTTATCCAAGTATTATAATCTGAAGTGTTTATCTTTTCCCTGTACTTATTTTTATAGTTGTTGTTCACTGTTGAATTGAATCTGACTCATAACTGACCCTCCAGTGGTCTTTCAGAGTCAGTTTAATCACACAGAAGGAGATTTCCCAGCACAACAGCTGGTGGATTTGAACCATGTGCCTTATTTATTATTAAGAGTTAACTGAACATATGGTGAACAGAAAATATTATGTTATGAATTGTGATGATTTGGGGAAAGGTTGAGAAAGTTTAGAATATGTTAATAAGTTAAGAGTCTTCATAAAACACTTTGTAAAGAGAAAGCATAACATCCTGTAATTGGTAACTGTGATTCTCCTGTTCAGTTCTGGCCATATGCAATGGGACCAGCGCTTTCTACTTGATAGTGAACTTATGGAAAAAGTTATAAAAATCTTTGCAAAATACTTTTACATGAGTATTGGAACACATCCTCAAAATGTTGAGAACCTGGAACTTGAACTCAGGTTTTCAAAATTTATTATCTGAGATTTATATGTGAAAATAAAAGACAAGAAATAGGATATGGTAAAGTTGCCATGTCATTAGTTATCTTAATGATTTGATTCATGGCAACTTTTTTATTTGATAGTCCAGTGGCCTAGTATTAAAAAAATAGGCATTTCAAATCCACCAGCTGTTCCATGATATAAAGGTGCCAAACACCTGTTCTGCAATTACAGCTTCTGAAAACCTGTTGGAGGGTCAACTATGTGTCAGTTCCAAGCTGACAACATACAATAACACGAACTACTAAACTGTTAGATCAAGTATTGTTGTTGTTGTTAAATGTCATTGCGTCATAGACGACTCATAGTGACCATATGGATGAAAGACCTGAACACTTGTATAACTTTCATCACTTCTCCAAGTTCATCAAGTTTCCAGAGGCAAGCTATTTCAGAAGTGGATGCCACTCCTGCTTCCAAGCTTGTTTTAATCAGGGAACACCACCAAACACAGTTTACATGGGTAACCATTATCACATTTGAAACATCAGTGTTACAGTGTTTAGCATCACAGCAACCACGAGTTACCTCTGTATAGCAAAGGGCAAACGAGTGTTATACCACTTAGAAGAATGTTTGACCAAAAACAATTAAACCCAGGCCTGAGGGCTGCAGATTAAAATCACTGGCCCTTGGCTTGGTAACATAACTTTCTATCCACTTGACCAACAGAGCTCTCCTGCTTATTAAAAGATCAAGTATTAGTTATATTAAATTTTTCTACTAAAGAATCCGAACATATCACCAAGTATTTATGGTTAAGCCCAACAAATTTCTCTTTAAATTACTATGTTGTTGCTATGTGCTTTTGAGTCACCTGCAACTCATTGCAGCCCTGTGTACTATAGCTCTGAAGCCTGTCCCTTCTTGAGCCAGTCTCACTGACCCCGACACACCTACCCTAGTTGCCCTAGTTACTCTATCAATCCATGTCATTTGAGGTCTTCCTCTTCTGCACTGTCTTTCCACCCTTCTGAGCACGATGTTCTTCTCCAAGGATCTGTCCCTCCTGGCCAGATGCTTCAAGTATATGAGGCAGAGTTGTAAACTCCAAGCCTCCAAAAAGAAAGTTGGTTTCACCCTTTCCAAGACAGACGTGTCTGTTTTCTTCGTGGTCCACAGTATGTTTGACTCTTCTCCAGCACCACAACTCAAAGGCATCAATTCTTCCTCTACCATCCTTAGTCAATATCCAGCCTCTGATGCATAGCAAGCAGTTGCGAAGATCATGGACTGGGTCAAGTACACCTTAATCTCTAGACTGATTTTGTTGCTTCCCAGTACTCTGGAAAGGTCCCTGACAACAGATTTACCTAATACAATTCATCTTTTGATTTCTTGATTGCTTATAGGTAGTAAAAAATGTGCAGATATCATGAACAACTTTGCAAAATAGTCTTCGTTACTATAAGGAAACTCTTGACACATCTCACATTAATATTCTCCACTTTTTGATTATTGTAAGGGTCACAGATCTTCCACCAACTATTATCTAACTCCTCTACTTCCAATTTTCTCATCTATACTTTGAGAAATATAAGCCAAAATAATGTATAAAGTAAAAAAAAAAAAACCCAACCAGTTTAATGTCCATTATTTCTCAAATGTTTATCCTTGCTATTGAAGATAGAATATATATATTGGTGCTTGAAATCTAGTATAAACAAATATGCAAACAAAATGTTTAATTTGGTATGGTACAGATTATAAATCAACCAGGTTAAGAGATCTATAGAAATAAGGAAGAGCTGAAGAATATTTCATTGTGGTTTGAAAAGAAATTATTTGTGAGACAGGAAAAAAAAAGCAACAAAACAACCAAACAACAACAACAACAACAAAAAACCCTCAACAAACTTAAAGGACAGAAAGAGAAAGAATAGAGGGACAGGTAAGTAAAGGAGGACAGGAAGACAGAAAAGAAGATTCTGAATCCTGTAAAGAACATGATGTGCAAAATACTCTGAAGACATTCAAGGATTCATCATGCCTGGGAAGATTCCACTACAAATAATAAACTTTGAGAGGTGTAAACAACAACAAAAAGTTGAACAAGTAAGAAAAGATGTTTTTGTTGTTGTTATGTGCCGTCGAGTCACCTATGGCTCATAGGGACCCTAGACTCATAGGAAAGAAATTATTTTTGTCTTTAAATGTTTTGATTGAATATAAATAATTTAAGCAATCTAAGTCTTTAAAACAATTTTAATGGAAAAACTACGAGGTAGCTTTCCTAACTCTAGTAAGTTCTCAATTAAATGGGTTAAAAGTATATTAATTATAGAGTAATGTGATTCAAAGTTGATAAATTAGGGAGAAAACTTACAAAGATCCAGATGATAAATGATCCTTTAGATGAATATTCATCAATACCTACTAAGTACAAGGGCTTCTACTAATTTCATAGAAATGTGAGTTTGAAATGCAAAATTCAGTAGTAAGCACTAAATTATCTTTCCTTTCTGTTGGGTGCAATTTAAAGCCCTATTCAGAAATGTTGTTGTTGTTGTTGTTATGTGCCGTCGAGTCACCTGCGACTCAAAGCGACCCTATGTACAACAGCCCTAAACTCTGCTCTGTCCTGTGCCAATCGCACTGTCTCTGACACTCCCATCCCAATTATCCCAGTCACTGAATCAATCCACCTGATAGAGGGCCTTCCTCTCCCGCACCATCCCTCCACCCTCCCAAGCATGATGTTCCTCTCTAAGGACCGGTCTCTCCTCACAGCATGTCCAAAGTAAGTTAGATGGAGCCTCAGAATCCTTGCCTCCAAGGAGTCACCCAGTTTAACCCTCTCCAGGACAAACGTATTTGTTTTCCTAGCAGTCCATGGTTTTCTCAATACTCTTCTCCAGCACCACAGCTCAAAGGCATCAATTCTCCTTCTATCCTCCTTGGTCATTAGTTTAAAAATATTCACACTATTTTACAAATTTATATTTTATTACATAAATCTCACTTAGAGAATTAGGTTCATCATATAATTTTTTTTGTTGTTGCTAGATACAATTAAGTTGACAACAGCTCAGAGCAACCCCTATAAACAACATATTTGAACCTTGGCCATCCTGTGTCATCCTTATAATCTCTGAAACTCTCAAGACCATTGTTATAGTCACTACTGTATCAATTAATCTTACAAGGGTCTTTTTCTCTTTAAATGACATTCTAGTTTGTCACCTTGAGTCTTTGTTCAAGACTGGCCCCTCCTGACAACATATCTGAAGTATATAAAACAAAGTTTAACCATCATTGACTCTAAGGGGAACCTTGGTTGCATTTCCCCCAAGACAAACCTGTTTGTTCTTATACTGTTTAGGATTTATTCAGTTCTCTTCCCAGAAACCATCATTCAAAGACATTATTTCTCTTTCTGTCATCCTTATTCATTACCCAGTTTTTGAATACTTAAGAAGCAATGGAATCAATTACAGTTTTCATCAGACAAAGCTTAGTTTTAAAACTCTTTAGCACATTGAAGAAATCCTTGACAGTATATTTTGGCAATATAGTATGTCTTTTTGATTTCTTAATTGCTGTTACCATGAGTGCTGATTGTGGATCCAGTTGAATAAAATAATCGATAATTTCTATCTTTACTTGATCTATCGTGGTGTTGTCTATTGATCCAGTAGTGAAGGGTGTTTTATTTTAATTTGTTTTTTGTTTGTGTGTGTGTTTTGTTTTGCTTTGTGTTTTATTGATTGTAAGATGTAATCAATACTGAAGAAGACTGTAGTCTTTGTTGTTCTACAACAGGTGTTTAAACTCACTTCATTTTCTGCAAAGTGCTATCATCCATATAATACAGGTTGTTGATGAGTCTTCCTCTAATTATGAGGTCATATTCTTCTTTATATAGTCCAACTTGTTGAATGGCTTGCTCAGTTTACAGATTGAAAACATCTAGAGAGAGATACAGCCCTGACACACACTTTTCTTGATTTTAAATCATGCAGTGTGTTCTCTTGATATGTTCAGATACATCTTGGTCAAGATACAAACTTGCATGAGCACAATTAAATGTGATGCCAGTTCTTCTCATGGTCATCCAACATTTCTTTACATAAGCATAATCTTCTCTACTTTTAGACAAAATCCATCTGACTTCAGCAATGACATAATATGTGCTATGGTCTCTTCTGAATCCAGCTTGAATTTCTGGAAGTTCCATTCCAATGAACTAGTGTAGCTCTTTTTAAAATATTCTCCAGAAAGATTTTACTTTCGGGTTTGTTTTTTGTGTTTGTTTGTTTTTTAGGGTTTCCAGTCATTCACTATTACATTTTTCTCCCTGCCCACCCTCTTTCCCCCCAATTTACTCTTCTCCTTGAAAAGAAAAAGAAAAATTCTTTCATTTTTATACAATCCCTCCCCCCTAGTACACTCCCCTGTGCAGCGTTTACTCTGGACTTCTGTAATGATAGGAATACAAATTCATATGTCCTTTAAAACAGTTCTCTCCCTCATCTGTTTCAATGCAATATACATCATCCCTCCCCTCCTTTTCTGTCTTTCCTCAACTTTGATGTGAGTCCCATTTTACAGCAGTGGCCCTATGCAATATCTGTCAATTTGTGACTGAGTTATTTCACTCAGCATAACGTCCTCCAGGGTCATCTATTTTGCATAATATTTCATGAGTTCCTTGTTTTTCAATGCTGCATAGTATTCCATTGTGTGAATATACCACAGCTTCTCTATCCATTCATTTGTTGATGGGCAGTTGGCTTGTCTCCAGCTCTTTGCTATAATGAACAAAGCCATGATAAACATAGGAGTGCATGTATCTGCTTGGGTGGCAGTTATGGTTTCTTTAGGGTAAATTCTCTGTGGTGGAATTCACATAATATTTCTATTTGCAACTTTTTGAGAAAGTGCCGTACAGCCTTCCATAGTGGTTGCACCAGTTTACACTCCCACCAACAGTGAATAACCTTGCCAGCATTTGATGTTTGCTATTCTGTTAAATTTTGCTAATCTTACTGGGGTGAGATGATATCTCATAGTTGCTTGATTTGCATTTCTCTTAGAGCTAGGGATTTTGAACATGTCTTCATGAGTTTGTTTGCCATCTGAATGTTGAGATGGAAAAGGCCATCTCCAATTTCATTTGGAATGGAAAGAGGCCCAGAAAAAGCAAAGCACTCTTTAAAAAGAGAAACAAGGTAGGCAGCATCTACCTGATTTCAAATCCTACTACACTGCCATGGTAGTCAAGACAGCATGGTACTGGTACAATGACACATAGATCAATGGAATAGAATTGAGAATCCAGAAATTAGCCCATCTACCTATGGTTAACTGATTTTTGACAAGGAGGTGAAATCAGTTAATTGGGGAACCGAAATGGTGCTGGACAAATTGGACAACAATCTGTAAAACCTCAAGCAAGATCCACACTTAAATCCATATACAAAAACCAATTCAAAGAGGATTACAGCCCTAGGACTATAAACTTCATTAAAGAAAAGTTTGGAAGAACTCTAGAAATTCTAATCCACAACATAAACAGTCTTCCAAGCATCCTGGAAAATCTACAACCAGAAGAGAATAAAATAGAGATGAAAGGGACCTTCTAAGAATTAAATCCCTATGCACATCCAAAAACTTTTCTAACAGGGTGAACAGGGAAGCCACAGATTGGGAAAAAATATTTGATAATGACATGTCTTACAAGGGACTTCTATCTAGAATTTATAAAATACTCGAGCACCACAACAAGATAAAAATCAATAACCCAATTGAAAAATGGGCACAGGATATGAAAGATTTTATTTGTATATAATGTTAATGGTGTAATTGTTAAATGCCATTGAGGCGAGCATGACGCATAGTGACCCTATGACCAAAAGACCAGAATCCTGTCTTATAATTATCATCATTTCTCTATGTTCATGGAGTTTCCAAAAGCATGTCGTTTAGGAAGTAGATGGCATATGTTAATGATATTATTTGATAATTCTTACAGTCCTTTCGGGAATGGGAACAGAAAGAATGTCCTCCAGTCAGTTGCCCACATAGCTGTCTTTTAAATTTCTTGGCACGTACTAGCTAGCATGTTCAGGACCGCATCTGATTGTTGAAACATATCAATTGGCATTCCATCATGATCTTAGTAGCAGTGCTAAATTTCCATCATCTTTTTTCATTCCTTTTATGCTACTATTCTGCTACATCATACTGCAATATGTTTTAATTTGGTATTCTGCGTCGCTAATACAGTGTATCAAACAAACAAAGTTCAATAATTTCTAGTCTTCTGAAAAGTATTTTAGAATATTATTTCTGAGAATGCAGAGTTCTCAACTCTAATTCAAGCTGTGAATGGAGATTTTAAGGGGAATTGGTTAATTTTTCTCTAATTGATCTAAGGGTATCAAATGGATACTTTTAACAAATGCATGTAGTTTTTTGTCATGCATATTGTCATTAATAATGACGTCACCAACAGCAGATATGAACCTTGCTCTATCCTGCACCATCCTCATGATCTGTCATATTCAAGACTATTGTCTTAATCACTGTGTCAGTTCACTTCATTGAGAGTCTTCCTCCAGTCTGCTCACCTTCTGTCTTTCCTACCATGATGTCTCTCTCGAAGAATTGGTTCCTTCTGAAAGTAGGCTCATTAAATTCTAAAGAAAGATCATCTTTGCCTATACGGAGATTTTGGGTTATATTTCCTTCAAGACATATTTGTTTTGTCTTTTGACAGGTACCTCAGCATAAAGAAAACAAATCCTGAACACAGGACCAATAGGCAATACCATGATAGATGGAGAAAGGATTGAAGTTGTCAATAATTTTCTTTTTCTTTGATCCACAATCAACAACCATGATATTGTCAATAAATTGAAAGCAGTCAATAACTCAAGGACCTCTCCAAAGTTCTAATGAGAAAAAATATAATTTTAAAGACTAAGTTGTCTTCTTTATTCAATCCAAGGCAATTTCATTTGCTTCCTATGACTCTGAAAGTTAGATGATGAATAAGGAATACTTATGAATTATTAATACATTTAAATTAATATTAATGAGAATAAATACATTTATTAATTACTTATAATTAATAGATGATACTCTAGAAGTTTGGTGTTGACAAAGAATATGAAATATACCATGAACTCCCAAAAGAATAAGAATTTATTGAGACTGAATTACTTTAATCAACTTCACTTTTTTCTAAAAGTGTCTACTTTCCCCTACATACTTTGTCATACTTACTATATTGTCCTTTCAGTCTACCATCCCTAGCTCTATGCTTCATTTGTCATTGAATTTATCTAAAATGTTTCCATTCTGTAAATACTATTTTCCAGAGTTTGATATATTTCTACAAGGCAGTCTAATCAGGACTGTTAACAAGATGAATGTTTTTCCCTGATTTCCAGTATTACAAGGTCCTCAACACACATTTTGATAAATGGAGAAAATATAGACATTGTTGATAATTTTGTCTTACTTGAATCAAAAATCAATTCACTTGATACCAGCTGTCAAGATATTGAAAGATCTGAGCTGTAGAAAAGCACGCCTCACTACCAGTTGCCAGTCTAGTTGGTGCTGACTTAACTAGGTTGTGTGTCAACGCAGAACTGTGCTCTTTGGGATTTAGTACTGTTTCCCAGAAGTAATTATCCAAAATTTCCTTCCAAGATGCCTTTTGGTGGACTCGAGCTTTCAAACTTGAGTTTGCAGTGGTACATATTAATCATTTGGTACATTTTAATAACACAGAAACTTGTAGAAAAGGAGTTGCCAAAAAAAAATCAGGTTGGTTCGTATAATCTCAAATGCTACTAAAAGTAAATTTTACTTTTCTATAAAATGAATTGCCTTGATACTCTATTCCTTTCTTACTGTTTTCAAAACAACTTCTAGAATACAAAAACCTTAGATTAGCCCAATCACTGAGCCACCGCCGAGGACTCAGCTGCCTCCCACTCCAGCCCCCTTGCTTCCCAACGCTCTGTCCCTCCTGCCCGCCTTCTCCCGCCACCGCCTTCTGCATGTCATTTCCACCGAGGAAAAGGAGTCATATCGTATGTCTGCTATCCAGAACCTCCACTTTCGACCCCTTTGCTGATGGAAGTAAGGGTGGTGGCCTGCTTGTTGCTGGTACTGAGGATTATATCCATATAAGAATTCAACAGAGAAACGGCAGGAAGACCCTTACAACTGTCCAAGGGATCGCTAATGATTACGATAAAAAGAAACTAGTGAAGGCGTTTAGTCTAAAAGTATTACATTTTAGGGCATTATTTTTATCGTAGGAGTATGCAATGAGGGTTGTAGAGTGGATTATATTTGGGGCTAGGGGGTGGGGTTTG
>NW_006399806.1:15347233-15360542 GCF_000299155.1 Elephantulus edwardii
GAAGTAATTCAGCTACAGGGTGACCAACGCAAGAACATATGCCAGTTCCTTGTAGAGATTGGACTGGCTAAGGACGACCCCCTGAAGGTTCATGGGTTTTAAGTGCACTGAAACTTAAGTGAAGATTTCCTTGCAATGAGTAGAAAATTTCCCTTCTGTCCCCTGTCACAAGTTTAAAACTTCACAGCTTGTATAATGTAACCATTTGGGGTCCACTTTTAACTTGGACTAGTGTAACACTTTTTAAAAAAAGTTATTATTAAATTTTATTAGTTTTAGTGAACATTTACAGAGATTTGGGTTTTCATTCATTCATTGTTGCACTGTTTTCTCTACCCTCCTCCACAGTTCGTTCTTTCCCCCCACGCGAATGTCTGTTTTAATTGTCCAATTGCCACAGTGCTTGTCAAGCCAGTTCTGATTAGTCTCCTTTGTCAGTGTGTCCTTTGCCATTCCCTATCTCTCCTCCCTGAGAAAGACTTCACCCTGATTCATAAGGAAAAGGGGATGGCGTTAGTGTAACACTTTCATGCAATAAACTGAAAAGAGCCAAAAACAAAAAAACACACCTTAGATTAACTATCAGTCTTTCTGTGATCAAGTATTCATTCATTCAACCACAGTGTTATAGAATGCTAGTAATATTATCCCTGTTCTGTACATATTTAGTTCTTATCTCTTTCATTTTAAAATGAAGACTGACTTGCATTTATATATTTTTGTTTAATAATGACCTAAGGCATGAGCCTCTGAAATGAGAATGTTCAAATGATGGCTTGGCTATTTATACGATCTTGGACAAAGTATTCACATTTTTTAAGTCTCAGTTGTCTCTTTTGAAAAATGGGGATAATGATATCTAATTATTGATGTTGTTGAGGTGTGTTAATGAGGTCTAACGCATGCAAAGTACCTGCATGTAGTCCATGAACAACAAATGCTTACTAATTTTTTGTTTGTTTGTTGATAGGGCTTTTTTTATTTTATACTGATTTATTGACAAAGTTTGAATACATTTTTTTCATAAAAAACCCTTCCCATTTCCTTCACTCCCCTACCTATTGAATTGTGCAAACCTATGATTCAGACCCCACCTCCCCATCCATTCTGACCCCTTGCTTTCACCCTCCCTGCCACTGGATCCTCATACTCATTCTACAACAATGGTTTTATACAGTATTTGTCCTTGTGGGACTGAGTTAGTTCACTCAGCATAATGCTTTCCAGTCCTTTCCAAATTAGGTAGTAATTTATAAAATTATTGCTCCTGTGTACTGTGTAATATTCCATTGTATGAATGTACCACGATTTCTCAATTTGTTTGTGGTTGGATATCTGGGTTGTTTCCATGTTCTTGCGATGATACATAATGCTGCTATGAACACTGGTGTACAAGTCTCTGTTTAGTTTAGCCTCAGTTCTCATTTTCTTGTGTTATATTCCAAACAATAAAATATTTTTAATGGCTATCATATTCAAAATTAGACCAATAAACAATATAATGATAAATCTAAAAGAAATTAAAAGATGAGTTGGGAAAATCTACTGTCCGGGAAATCTCCTGAGTACTGAAGAGCATTGATGTCAGTTTAAAGACTAAGGTATATCTGATTTAAACCAAGGTCTTTTCAGTTACTTACTGTGACTCTGAAAGTTGAGCAATGAATAAAGATGAAAGATGAAGAACTGATGCCTTTGAATTGTGGTGCTGGAGAAGAGTACTGAGTATTCCATAGACTTCCAAGAGAATAAACACATCTGTCTTGGATAAAGTAAAACCAGAATGTTCCTTGGAGGCAAGGATAGCAAAACTCTGTCTCACATATTTTGGGCATGTTGTAAGAAGGGGCCAGTTCCTGGAGAATGACATCATATTTAAAAGGTAGAAAGTCAGTGTAAGAGAAGACAACTTTCAAATGAGATGAATTGACATAGTGACTGTAACAAGGGGATCAAGTGTGTCAGAGTGAGTAAAGATGCCACAGAATAGAATAGAATTCAACCACTGTTTATAGAGTCACTGTGAGTTGTAGTCAAATTGAGAGTACATAACAGCAAACAATAATATGTACTCTTTAAGTACATACATATATTGGGAAAATCTGCTTTCAAGGACCTTTTCAAAATAATGAGGAACAACTGTGTCAATATAGACTACTGTGTGCATAATAGAAGCTATGTTTTGTTTGTTCAACTGTTTCCTATGCATCTGAAATTTACACAATGAATAAGAATGACAGCAGAGGCCTGTATATTTTGGTATTAGTAAGACTCTTAAATATACTCTGAATTGAAAAAGAGCAAACAAGTCTGTTTTGGAGGAAGTACAATCTCCTTAGCGGCCAGGATGCTGATCCTTTGCCTCATATATTTTAAACATGATATTGAGACATGTATTTAGAAAACAGCACATTGTTAGGAAAAGTGAGGGTAAGAGAAAGAGGAAAAGATCCTTATTGAGTTGTACTGACATGTTGTTGTTGCTAGGTGCAGTAGAGTTGGCAATGACTCATAGCGACCCTATGAAGGAAAGGCCTGAGCACTGTTCATACATAGAGTTTCTGGAGGCAAGCCATTGTTTTAGTCCAGAAGCTCCAGCCAACACTGTCCACAATGGGAACCCATTATCACGTTTGGCACATCACTGTCACAGTGTTTAGCATCACAGCAACCATGAGGTACCTCTGTACAGCAACGCACAGACCAGTGCTATACCACCTAGAAGAGTGTTTGACAGGAAAACAATTTGAAACTAGCCTGAGGGCCCTTTGGGGATTAAAGTTCCCTCCTGCCTTAAACCCTAGGCCAAACCTGGCTTGCCTCACTCCTGGGGGCAGAGTAAACCTGCACGTCAAACACAAGCCTGAAAAAGCACTCAACTCCAAAAGCGAGCCATAATTCCTGCACTCGTACCGCCATGCTCCCTCTGACAAAGAGGAGCCAAACATATTGACATAGTAATTATAAGAGAGAATAGTTTAAAAGTAATATATTTTAGGGCATTATGATTATCATAAGAGTCCGGAATGAGGGTTGCAGAGTGGAGTATACTCGGGGGTAGGGGTAGGGGTGTGTGGGGGCATTGTATATCAATGAAGGAGTTTTTCTTTTGCTTTTCAAGAAGAGTGAACTGAGGGTGGGGGTGGGGTGGGCAGGAAGTAAAGTGCAACAATGAATGAATGGAAATCCAAAATCTCTGTAGATGTTCATTGAGGTTAATTTAAAAAAAAAAATAGGCTTGAGTGTAATGGAGATGGTGAGGATGGTGCAAAATAGGGCAAGGTTTAGATCTATTGTTCATTGGACTGATATGAGGTGTAGTTGACACCTAACATCAACAAAACACAGCATGGGCTTTATACAATTTAGCTTTCTCCGCTATCTTTCTCTTTCTTTTAACTTCTATCCATTCTAATCCACCAGTAAAGTGATGATCTAGCTTCACTAAACACCTAAACATCATTGCCCATTTAAAATACATATATTGTTCACTTTTTCTTGGCTTTAGAATGTATCTTCTCATTTCAGAAATCAATTACTTATTCTTCAAGAGACACAAATATTACCACTTTTGTATTATAATAGAGTTGGTCACTTTTTCAAGACCCTCTTCAGACCTATACCATAACATTTATTATTATGTGATATTATTGTTATTTGTTGTTAAGGGTCATCAGGTTTAGTGTGACTCATAGTGACTCTATGAACAACAGATTTGAACTCTGCCATATCCTGTGCTGTACTTATTAACTCCCACACAGTGAATCTATTGTCCCAGATACTGTGCCAATCCACCTCACTGGGGGTCATTCTCCCCTTTGCTAGCCTTTCCAAGTATGAAGTTCCTTTTTAAGGAATTGCCGCTCCCAACAACATGTCCAAATTATGTGAGAATGAGATGAAACTTCTCCACATTTGCCTCCAAGGAACACTCTGGTTATTATTTCTCCAAAACATAACTGTTTGTTCTTTTGGCAGTCCAGGGTATGCTCAACAGTCCTCTCCAGCACCAAGACTCAAATGCATGAAGTCTTCTCCTCTCATACTTACTCAACTGTCCCACTGTCAGATGCACAGTTGATATTAAAAATACTATGACAATTTTAGATATATATTGAAAGCACAATTTGAATTTGACCACTGACCACAGGGTAATAACTTATCCAGACCATCATACTGATTAGTGGATTAGTATCTGTGTCTCTCTTTCACAACTCAGGCACATACAGTTTCTACTTGGGATATTTCTTTATTTTTTGAAATTTTTATTGTTTTAATTTCTGAATAATAAATCATTTTATCTCATTCTAAAGTCCTAACTTTGATACTCAATTTAAATGTCAATTTACACCTTGGAATAGACCTTACCTAGACGTTGGCCAATTACTGTGGCAAGTGTTGGGATTATTGAATTCGAGGTCTTATTCCTACTTGGACTCCATAATTTTCCTGAACATCTGATAATGTACACCCTGAGTTCTTAGTCACTATTTGTACACAAAGTAGATCTGTAATGTGAACTTTTTGTTAACAGTTTAGAAGGACAATCACAGAGACTTATATAAATCTGATGCTTTGTGCTTGTCTAGCAAATAAATGATTTCTACCTTCCATATTTAGCTAGGTTTGAATTCATGTGTTTTGCACCACATTTTTAATGCATTTTGTTTAATCTCTTTCCCTTTCATCTTTGTTTCATTTATATCTTGCTGAATTTCTACATATGACAAGTGTAAGAAATTATTTCAAAGGGAAGAATAAAATAGTCTATTTAAAAAAGATTTATGCAGAAGTTTTTGTTGTTGTTTTTCCTTAGTAATGATTGGGGAAAATGTGGTTATTTAGAAAGAAAAAAGTTAGCAGACAGAGGATTTTGTTGTTTCTCTATAAATAAATTCTTTTTTATAAAGGTACAGGAAAGATTGACTGAAGGAATACGATGTTCTGTTTTCTCATCTTTTCACTTTGGTAAATTGTGTGTGAAAGAGAATAATAAGTAAAATAAGCTTTTAGACCAAGCCTTTCACATTTAAAAAGCTCTGATTTCTCCCATTTTGGTAATTTGTATTGAATTTCCACCAGTATAGCCAAAAGAGATTTTCACCACTCTTAATACAGGATTACTAAAGGATAAGACATTTTCTGTATATTATTTTTATCATCCCATACAATTTAATGTCTTTAATTTAACCACTCCCTCGTGTTCAAGAGTTCATGCTTCCTACTTGCGTCAGGAAATATCCTCGAGTCTCCTTTGAAAAGCACCATGGGATATGGACTTATAAAGGTCTAGTAAACTCATCTGATATGGTTCTCAAATGTTAAATGCCATGCTGATATTCAAGATTTCATCCTGGATCCTGTGTAGGAAGAAAAAAGTGAGGGAAAAGGCATGCCACTCAAAGCTTAAGTAAGCATATCATCTACTGAGTGAGGGTTCTAAAAGAACATTTCCACATTTTCTTTCTAGGATGAAAGATTGTAGTGCATTTAGTTTCTGATTTATATTAAAAGTTTTTGTTTTGAAAGAAATCTAAAGAATACAGTTTTAAATAATTACTGCACAGAATCGCAATTAAATAACTATGCATTCTCCTCCTCATTGCTATCAGATTGGAATCAACTCCTTGTTGACCTTCCCTTGGGTTTCTGACGATGTAAATCTTGAGAGAGGAGATGGTCCATCTAATCCTGCTGAATAGCTGATGGAGTCTAGCCAATAGAGAGAGGTGTGGCCTTGGAGTTAGTAGGACAATTCCTTATAGATGATAACATCAGATCTTTTGTTGTTGTTGTTGTGTGCCATCAAATAGCCTGCAACCCACAGCAACACTATGCACAACAACCCTAAACTCTGCCCTATCCTTGACAATCTTATTGTCTCCAACACACCTATCCCCATTACCCCAGTCACTGAATCAATCCACCTCATTGAACGTCTTCCTCTCCTGGGCTGTCCCTTCACTTTCCCAAGCATGATGTCCCTCCCCAAGGACTGATCCCACCTTGCAACATGTCCAAATTATGTCAGACGAGGCTTCTGAATCTACCTCCAAGGAGCAGCCTGGCTTCACCCTCTCCAGGATGAACTTTTTTGTTCTCCTAGCAATCCTGGTATATTCAAAGCTCTTCTTCAGTACAACAGCTCAAAGGCATAAATTCTCCTTCTATCATGCCTAGTCGTTGTCTAGCTTTCTGAAGCATAACGAGTAATTGCAAAGACCATGGCCAGTATCAGGCATACCTTTGTTTCCAGACTAACATCATTGTTCTTCAGTACTTTGGAGAGGTCTCTGACAGCAGACTTTCCCAATGCAATTCATCTTTTAATTTCCTGGCTGCTAGTACCAAGAGTGTTGATTGTAGAGCAACACAAACTGAAGCTGTCAATGTCAATCTCTTCACCATTCATCATGACGCTAATCGGCCCAGTGGTGAGAATCTTTGTTTTCTTGATGTTGGGCTTCAATCGATATTGAAGGCTACAGTCTTTGACCTTCTTCAGCAAGTGCTTCAGGTCCTCCTCAGTTTCAGTAAACAGAGTTGTGTCCTCCACATAATGCAGATTATTGGTGAGCATACCTACAAACCTGATGGCACATTTCTCCTCAGACAGTTAAGCCTCCTAGATAATCTTGGTGCACATATTTCTCAATTTTGAACCATGCAGTATTTTCTTGCTATGTTCTGAAGACTGCCTTCCGGTCCAAGTACAGGTTTTGCATAAGCACAATCAAGTGTTCTGGGCTTCCCATTCTTTTCAGATTCAACCACAATTTATTGTGATCCGCACAGTCAAATGCCTTTGCATAGTCAATGAAACACAGATAGACATTCCTCTGGTACTCATTGCTTTCAGCCAAGATCTTCCTGATATTAGCTATAATATCCCTAGTTCTACAGCCTCTTCTAAACCCAGGCTGCACTTCAGGCAGCTCTCTGTTGATGTGCTATTCTTGTCAGTTTTTTTTTTATAATCTTCAGCAGCATCTTACTTTCACGTGCTATCAATGATACTGTTCAATACTTTCTGCACTCAGTTGGGTAAACCTTCTTTTGAATGGGGAACAAATATAGCTCTCTTTCAGTTAGTTGGCCAGGTGGTTGTGCTCCAGATTTCTTGGCACAACTTGGTGAGCACATCCAGGGCAGTGTCTGTTTGTTGAAATATATCAATCAGTATGTCATCAATTCCTGGGGCCTTGCTTTTTGTCAATTCTTTCAGAGCAGCTTGAACTTCTTCCTTGATCACCACAGGGTCTTGCTCATATGTTGTTTCATTAAAATCTGTCTGCTAATTCCATTTGGTACAAAGACTCATTATACTCTTTTCCATCTTCTTCTTTTGCTTCCTTGATCATTCAATATTCTTATCATTGAATATCCTTAAGTATTGGAACTCGAGGTTTGAATTTGTTCTTCAGTTCCTTCAGCTTAAGAAAGGCTGAGTGAGTTCGGCCTTTTTGATTTTCTGACTCCAGCTCCTTGCATTTTTCATTGTAATACTTTACTTTGTCTTCCTGTGTTTCCCTTTGTAATCTTCTGTTAAACTTAAGATCTTGATTTCTTCCCTTTGCTTTGGCTTCTTGGCACACCAATGCAATATTTAGGGTTTCTTCTGACATTCTTCTTGGTCTTTTCTTCCTCCTCTGTCATTGTAATGACCTTTCACATTCTTCATAAATTATGTTGTGTTTTTTTTAATATTCTACTAGTTAATTAACAAAATTTGAATACATTGTTTTTTATTTTTTTTTAATTTTTTTATTTTATTTTTTTCTTATATTTTTAAAAAAAATTTTGGGTCTGCTGCCTCATGAGGAAATGAAGGAGTTACTTAACATACAGACTGGATGAGTCCCCTATGAAGCAGCTGGATATGAATTGAGAGAGAGACAAGGATGACTCCCAGGCTTCTGGCTTCTATCACTGGGTTAACAGTACAACCAAACCTTGATCAGCATGTGTCATTTCATTCATTTATCTATGTGCATGTCCACAGTATCTTCTAGGATGTAATGTCCTTGAGCTCCTTGGATGAGGGGAAAGATCTGCTAAGCATCTTGGCCATTCTCAGTGGCTCTTTTCTTCCTACTTTTTCAAGCCCCTAGCCAATACCTGAATCACACGAGGTTCTGAATAAGCATCTGTAGATGGGTGGAAGAACGTATGGCTGAATGAAAGCTGAGGGGTTGCGAACTCAGGGCTGTGAACTCAGGGCTGCGAACTCAAGGCTGCTTCAAGTGGGAATTGACTGCATGGCACATAATATCACAAACGTGTGAAATTTAGGTCTAATGTTAAGTGCAGGCCAGTCTTGCAGGGGTTGTGCTGCTAATACAAAGGGGGCTTCCTCGATGGTGGTTCACATTTACCAGCTCCTCCACCAGAGAAAGATGGACGGTCTCCTCCTGTGTGATTTGCAGTCCCTGAAAACCTCACCCCCAGACAAAGGGCAGGCATGTCCAAGGGGACGCTCTACACCCCGGTGCCCTTGGCTGTTTGGGCAGGCATGGAGACAGTATGGGGACAGATGTTAAAACTGGGTCCGTGGCTGCACAGGCTTTTGGCGGTGCAGAAGGATGCTGGGGTGGGGTGGGACACCCACCTCATCCGGGCCTGCAAATGCCACCTACAGTCCTGGACAGTAAGGGACCTGGATGATGGCTCCTCGCCTCAAAGGAGCGCCCTGGTTGCAATTCCTTTAAGACAGATTTGTTTGTTCTTTTGGCAGTCTGTGGGATATTCGACACACTTCGCCTGCACCACAATTCAGAGGCATCAATTCTTCTGCGATCTTCCTCATTCACTTTCCAACTTTTAGCTGCATGGGAAGCAAAGAAAGAAGAAGGGTGGTGTGCCCAGGTGTTTAGCACATGAAAAAGACCTGAGGCAGAGTGTCTCAGGTGTGCATCCACAGCGATTATTTCATCCCGGGATTGTGGCTCTGGTGGTGGTGTCACAAGCTGGGTTGCTGGCCAAAAGGACTATGTTTTCAATCCAACAGCACCTCGAGGTGGGAGTGGGGGGAACGATGGGCAATCTCCTCTAAATGTGAGAACATCTTCTCCAGGACTGCTGTTGTTGTGTGCTGTCTGGTTGGAACCGAATACATTGTTTTTATGAACAAATTCTTTCAATTTCCCTCACCCCCTACCCTTCAAATGGTACAACCCCATGATTAATGCTCCCTGTCCCCTGTATATCCTCATCCCTCTGTTTCCAACCTCTCTCATCCCTCTTGGATTTTTTTTTTTAATTTGGTTTTGTCCTTTATTTCTCTCAACATCACCTAGGGGGGAAATCACAAAAAAACAAACAAACAAATAAATAAAAAACCCCAAAACTCCACCCAAATATAAAAGTAAATGAATGCCACTATACATACATATTTACATACCTATGTTCTCAAAGAGGGAAATGGATCAAAACTACTCATTTTACAATATTTGTACATTGGACACTGGCTGGTGGATGATACATGGGAAGGGATATGTATCTGCATTCTTGGTTGGAGGGCTGATTGTTGTTGTTATGTGCCATTGAATAACCCGTGATTCATAGCTCTTAACCCTGCCCCATCCTGACCCAGTCTCACTGTCTCTGACACACCTACCCCTGTTATCTCAGTTACTATGTCAATACATCTCATCCGGGAACCTCCCCTGTTTCATCGCTTCTCTACCCTTACAAGCTTGATGTCCTTCTCCAAGGATTGGTCCCTCCTGGCAGCAGGCTCAAAGGTGTGAGACGGAGCTTCAAAATCCATGCCCCCCAAGGAGGAGCTTGGCTTCACCCTCCCCAGCACAGATTTCCTTGTTCTTTTGGCAGTCCATGGTATATTCAATATTCTAATCCATCACCACAGCTGATGTCTGGAAAGTAATTGCAAAGACCATGCCCTGAACCAGGTGCACCCTAATCTCTAGACTGGCATCACTGCTCTTAAGTGCTCTGGAAAGGTCCCTGATAGGAGATTTTGTCAATGCAATTAGATTTTTTATTTCCTGATGTGTGGTGGTGCCAAGGGTGTTAACTGTGGAACTGAGTAGGTTGCAATTGTTAACAATCTCTTTCTCTTCCATCAATCATGAAGCTTCCAGTTGGCTCAGTGATGAGAATCTTTTTTATGTTGAGCTTCAGTCCATGTTGTAAACTGCAATCAGGATTCAAGGAAGGCTCATCAACTACTTCTGGTATGCAGATGATACCACTTTGCTTGCCGAAATGGAGGAGGGCTGATAGATCTACCCAATAAAAATTCAGTGGTGTAATGGTTATGCGTTCATTTAACTAAAAGGTTGGTGGTTCAAATCCACCCAAATGCTGTGTGGGAGGGAAGACCTAGTGATCTTCTCCCATAAATGTTGTTTCCTAGGAAACTTGTCATGAGCCTTGAGCCTTAATTAATTACTCATAGATATATTACAAAAGCCAATTACAATTTCTTGATTAATTAATCCATAGTAACAATTGCAATTTACCTACATTGCAATTAATAAATTCATCACAAAATGTGGATTCATCTATTCATAACAAGCATCAAACGGTTAATTGCAATTTATCTACATTGCAATTCATAAATTTTTCACATGTTGATTCATCAGCAGTGGAGAAACTCACTCACCCCAGGATCCCAACTCATCTTCTTTTTTTGTCTCTCATGGTCATTGGTGCAGTTGGGGGGTTCTCCGTTAGTTCAGCAGGTCGATTTAGCCAGGGTCCATAGGTGTGGGCAGAATCCTCCACTGTCTCGGTAGGTCATGTCCATCAGTGTAGGCTAGAGTTCTTGGCTCTGAAAAGAGTCTTTGGGTCTTCAGCTCTGAGAAACGTCATTAAGTCTTGGGCTCTGAAAAGAGCCTGTGTGTCTTCAGTGTTCATCTCAGTGTTCCAGGTTGAAGGGAGTGAGTTTCAGGTTGAGCTCTCTGGGGTATAAATACCCTTAGCTTGGCTACTAGATGCTACATCATATTCAACCAATGACATTGAACTTTGAGTTTTCAACCAATTACATTACTCCCAAAACAACACAGGTTTGACCAATCATGTTCTAGCCTTGACAACATGGTATTAGCCAGTCATATCTCCTTATCAAGGGTCTGTATCTGTTATGGTCAATGGGGCTCTAGGCCTCAAAGAGGCCCATTTCGGCATGTTAAACTGTTAGTATATTTTTTCATATTCTTATTTCTATACTTAAACATAAAATTCATTATATTATTTTTTCACAGCAAAATACAATTTAAGATATCTCATGTGTTACAGCAAAATTAATCTATTTTTCCTACACTTAAAAAGCTCATAACAGAAATTCTATAGGGAGCTCTTGTGCTTAGTCTGTAGAAAGATGCGCTGTTAACTCAAAGGCTGAATCCACCAGTGGTTCCTGGGGAGAAAGATAGACAATCTCTTCCCATGCAATTTACAGCCTCAGAAATAAAAGGGACCTTCCTGGATCTTTATACTTATTCTAAAATAATGGTTTTATGCAATATTTATTCTTGTGAGACTGAATTAGTTCACTCAGCATAATGCTTTCTGATCCCTCCCAAGTTAGATAATAATTTGTAATATCATTGTTCCTGCACACTGCATAATATTGCATTGTGTGAATAAACCATAATTTCTAAATTCATTCGTTTGTGTTCGGACATTTTGGCTGTTTCCATGTTCTTGCAATGATAAATAATGCCGCTATGAACATTGGTGTATAAATCCCCATTTTACCCTCAGTTCTCATTTTCTCAGGGTATATTCCAAGTAGTAGAATACCTGGGTCATATTGAATTTCTACGTTCAGCTTTTTAAGAAAGCACCAAACTACCTTTCAGAATAGTTTTATCATTTTACAATCCCACCAATAATGTATCAACTCACAGTTGTTCTGATGCTAAACACTGTGACACTGATGTGTCAAATGCAATAATGGTTACCGTTGGTGGACAGTGTTTGGTAGAGCTTCCCAATCAAAACAAACTTGGAAGCAGGAGTGGCATCCACTTCCGAAATGGCTTGCTTCTGGAAACTCTATGAACAGTGCTCAAGTCTTTCATTTATAGGGTCACTATGAGTCATCTACAACTCGATGACACCTAACAACAACAACAACAATATTCAATCCCACCAATAATATTCCTTTCTTATCATATCTTCTCTAACATTTATTACTTGCTGCCCTGTTAAATTTTATATTCTCCCACAGCTCATCTGGTCTTCAACTCATTAATGTTCAGGACCTCAAACTTGTTCCTAAGATGGTTTTGAAATTGAGGTGTAATAGTCTCAAGGTCAAATTTTGGTTTCTGTGGGATTGATTTAATTTTTTTATTAGCTTCGGGCTGAACTTGGATGTGAGTAGTTGGTCATCTATTCCACAATCAGGACCTAGCATAGTTTTCACAGCTGATATTGAGCTTCTTCCATGATTATTTCCAGAGATGTAATCTATCTGATGCCTATGGATACCATCAGGTATAATTCAAGTTTATAGCCTGTGTTTATGCTTCTTGTAAAATGTATTTGCAATGAATAAGTCAATGGTTCTGTAGAATTCTATCTACAACTTCATTTCTGTCACCAAGTACATGTTTTCCAACTACTAATCATTCTTTTCTATTCCCAACTTTTGCATTCCAATCACTCATATTTTTAATGCATCTTTATTTCATGTTTGATCCATCTCTGACTGCAAAAGTTAGTAGAAATATTCTATTTCCTCTTCTTTGGCTGTGGTTGTTGCCGCGTACATTTAAATGATGGTGGTATTGACTGGACTTTCTTGTATGCATATGGATATTATCCTGTCACAATGTTGTATTTCACGATGAATCTAGAAATGACTTTTTTTATCTATGAAAGCAACCCATTTTTCCTCACCTTTTCATCTCAAGCATAATTGATCATACGATCATCTGACTAAATATGTCCGATGCCAGTCCATCTCATTTTGCCAATACCTAATATATCAATATTTATGTGCTCCATTTCTTTCTTAACAATATTTAATTTTCCTACTTTCATAGTTCTCAAATTCCATGTTCCAATCATTACTATTTGCTTACAACTCTTCCTCCTCCTATATGTTTCCATACTTGAGGGCTCAGCCTCAGTTGTCATATCTGCTAGTCTGAGTGTGCTCTGTTGAGCACAAGGTTTTCTATTTCAGAAGTGGATAGCAGATCCTTCTTCCTAGTCTTTCTTAGTTTGAATGCTTAGATTTAAAAAATTATCTGACACAAAAGAATTTCACAAAGAAGAGCTGTTGTTGTTGTTGTTGTTATGTGCCCTCGAGTCACCTGCGACTCATAGC
>NW_006399806.1:15363532-15370937 GCF_000299155.1 Elephantulus edwardii
GCTTCTGACACACCCATCCTGATTACCCTAGTCACTGAATCAATCCACCTCATAGAGGGTCTTCCCCTCCTGCGCTGTCCCTCCACCCTCCCAAGCATAATGTCCCTCTCCAAGGACCTGTCCCTCCTTACAACATATCCAAAATATGTCAGACAAAGCCCCAGAATTCTTGGCTCCAAGGAGCAGCCCAGTTTAACCCTCTCCAAGTTGAATCTGGTGGTCTTGGCAGTCTATGGTCCATTCAATACTCTTCTCTAGCACCATAGCTCAAAGGCATCAATTCTCCTTCTATCCTTCTAGTCATTGTCCAACTCTCTGATGCATAACAAGTGATTGCAAAGACCATGGCCTGTATCAGACGCACCTTAGTCTCCAGAGTGACACCATTGCTCTTTAGTACTTTGGAGTGGTCCCTGACAGCAGACTTTCCCATGGAAATACTTAAAAAAAATTCCTGGCTACTGGTGCCAAGAGTGTTGACTGTGGAGCCAAGCAAACTAAAGCGGGAAAAGCTTTACCACCCAGACAGGTACAAAATCTTCAAGGCTGAGCCAAGATCGTTCCTGGATCACGCAGAGAGGCAACGGAGGGATCCGCCTGGCCGAATTGAAGAAACTGGAAGCCATGTGGGCAGAACCAGGGACCAGCCAATAGAAAAGCGACTGGCCAGAAAAGATTTACCACGCCCACAGGTACAAAAGCCCCAAGGCTGAGCCAAGTTCATTCCTGGGTCACGCAGAGGAGATTATTTCTCAGTAGTAGGGGAAAAACACAATAGAGTCTGTGTTTTCACCGCCCACGGCTTCTGTATAATTCTCAAAATTAATTAGTGTTTTTAATAGATTATAGGATGACCAAACTATCAAGAAATAAAAAAAAAATAACAAGGCCCAACACAGTTATAAAAACATTAACTGACATAGAGCTGATTCTCTAACTTAAATATAGGCCAGCATATTTTGTTTAAGGTTAAGTTTTGATTAGGGGTTGTGATTTTTTCTTTTCCTCTGGAGGAACAATATCATCAGGTATTCAAAATTGGGAAAGGTGTATGCCAGGGATGTGTCCTATCTCCATGCCTTTTCAATCTATATGCAGAACAGATCGTCTGGGAGGCTGGGCTCTATGAGGAAAAATGTGGCATAGGATTTGGAATAAGACTCACCAACAATCTGCATTATGGAGATGACACAACTCCGTTTGTTGAAACTGAGAAGAACCTGAAGCACTTGCTGCAGAAGGTCAAGGACTGCAGCCTTCTATATGGATTCAAGCTGAACATCAAGAAAACAAAGATTCCTTTCTCATCACATCTTTTTCAGTATTTATTACTTGTTACCCTGTTAAACTTTCCACCATTACTGGAGGAAGATGGTACCTCATTGTAGTTTTTATTTGCATCTCTCGTATTGCCAGTGATTTGGAGCATTTCTCCATGTGTCTGTTTGTCATTCTAATGTCTTCTTCTGTGAAAATTCTTTCCATGTCTTTTGCCCATTTTGTAATTGGATTAGTAGCCTTTTTCTAGTGGAGGGCCATCAGTATTCTGCAAACTTTTGTTATAAGACTCTGAGACGGTATTACCAAATGTTTTTTCCCCAGTCTGCAGGTTTTCTTTTCACCCTGTTGGAAAAATTTTTGTTATGCACACATGCATTTAACCTTTACAAGGTCCCATGCATCAATTTTATCCTTTTCAGACTGTGCATTTCAAGTTGTATTAGGCAGTCTTTTTATATCTTGGACTAGTTTATACATTATTGGTGGGATTTTAAAATGGTAGAACCATTCTGGAAGGTAGTTTGGTGCTTCCTCAAAAAGCTGAACATAGAAATTCCATACAATCCAGCAATTGCATTACTTGGAATGTTCCATGAGAAAATAAGAACTGAGGTAAAAAAGGAAAGTTGTACACCAATGTTCATAGCAACATTTTTCACCAATGCAAGAACATGGAAACAGCCAAAATATCCAACCACAAATGAATGGATTGAGAAATTATGATACACTTACACAACGCAATACTATGTAGCACGTAGTAAAAATAGTTTTGTAAGTTATTACCTAACTTGGAAAGGACTGGAGACTATTATGCTGAGTGAACTAACTAAGTTCCACAAGGATAAATATTGCATAAAACTTTTATTGTAGAATGAGTATAAGGATTCAAGAGGAGTGGAGAGGGTGGAAGCTGAGGGGTGAGGATGTGCAGGAAGAGGGAGGCTTAATCATAGGGTTGCACAGTTTGACGGAGAAGGTGAAAGAAATTGAAAGATTTGTTCTTGAAAACAATGTATTTGAATTTTGTCAATAAACTAGTAGAAAATGGAAAAAAAAAAAAAGAAAACAAAGATTCTCACCACTGGTCCAATTGGAAGCATCATGATAGATGATGAAGAAATTGAGATTGTTAACAGCTTTAGTCTCCTTGATTCCACAATCAACACTCTTGGTACCAGCAGCCAGGAAATTAAAAGAAGAATTTCATTGAGAAAGTCTTCTCTCTTACGTACTGAAGAGCAAACCTATCATTCTGGAGACTAAGGTGCACATGATGTAGTACATAGTCTTTGTAATTACTTGCTATACATCAGAAAGCTGCACAATGATTAGAGATTACAGAAGAAAAGTTTATGCCTTTAAGCTGTAGAGCTGGAGAAGTGTATTGAGTATACTATCAACTGCTAGGAGAACAGTTTCATCCTGGGGAGAGTGAAACCAGGATGCTCCTGAGAGGCAAGGATTCTGAACCTTCATCTGAAATGCTGTCATGCTGAAAGAAGGGACCGGTCGTTGGAGAGGAACATCATGCTAGGAAGGGTGGAGGGACAGCGCAAGAGAGGAATACCCTCAATGATAGGAATTGATTCAGTGACTGGCGTAATGGAGGTAGGCATGTCAGAGACAATACGGTTTTCTCAGTATAGAGCAGGGTTCAGAGTTGTTGTACATTGGGTCACTATGAGTTGCAAGTGACTCCATGGCACATAATACCAACTGTAATAACTAGAAGAAGAATTATTACATTAAGGATTTGTTTATAAAATTATTTCTAAGGGAATGCAGAATTTTCAAATATAAAACTGTTCCATATTCATCACTGTGTCAATATTAATGTTTAGGAAGAATATTAAATGATGCAGGAAGTATTAAAAGAAGATGGAAAGAATATGCTGAGTCACTGTATCAAAAGGAATTGGCAGACACAGAAGAATTTAATGAAATAACATATGAGAAAGAGCCTATGGTGATGAAGGGAGAAGTTCAAGCTGCTATGAAGGAAATAGCAAAAAACAAGGCCCCAGGAATAGATGATATACCAATTGACATATTTCAGCTAACAGATGGTACCGTGGATGCGCTCATCAAGTTGTGCCAAGAAATCTGGAAAACAACCATTTGGCCAACTGACTGGAAGAGATCTATATTTGTTACCATTCCAAAGAAGGGTGACACAACAGAGTGTGGAAACTATAGAACAATATCATTGATTTCACAGGCAAGCAAGATTCTACTGAAGATCATCCAAAAACGACTGGAACAGCACATCAACAGAGAACTGCCAGAAGTCCAGGCTGGGTTTAGAAGGGGTCATGGAACTAGGGATATTGTAGCTGATGTTAGATGGATCTTAGCTGAAAGCAGGGAATACCAGAAGAATGTCTATCTGTGTTTCATTGATTATGCAAAGGTGTTTGACTGTATGGATCATAACAAACTGTGGCTGACTCTAAGAAGAATGGGAATCCCAGAACACTTGATGGTGCTCATGCAAAACCTATACTTGGACCAAGGGGCAGTCATCAGAACAGAGCAGAGAAACACTCCATGGTTCAAAATTGGGAAAGGTATACGCCAGGGATGTGTTCTGTCTCTGCATCTTTTCAAACTGTATGCAGAACAGATTATCCGAGAAGCTGGGCTCTATGAGGAGAAGTGTGGAGTTAGGATCGGTGGAAAATCTATTAATAATCTGCATTATACAGATGACACAACCCCACTTGCTGCAATTAAGGATGATCTGATGTACTTACTGCAGAGGGTCATGGACTGCAGCCTTCAGTATGGACTGAGGCTCAATGTCAAGAGACAAAGATTCCCACCACCGCACCAATTGGCAGCATCAGGATGGATGGTGAAAAGATTGAGATTGTGAACAGCTTTAGTATGCTTGGCTCCATGGTCAACACTCTTGATACCAGCAGCCAGGAAATAAAAAAACGTATTGACATGGGAAAGTCTGCTGTCAGGGACCTCTCCAAAGTACTGAAGGGCAATGGTGTCACTCTGGAGACTAAGGTGCATCTGATACAGGCTATGGTCTTTGCAAGCACTTGTTATGCATCAGAGAGTTGGACAATGACTAGGAGGATAGGAGAATTGATGCCTTTGAGCTATGGTGCTGGAGAAGAGTATTGAATGTACCATAGACTGCCAAGACCACCAGATTCAACTTGGAGAGGGTTAAACTGGACTGCTCCTTGGAGCCAAGAATTCTGGGGCTTTGTCTGACACACTTTTGACATGTTGTAAGGAGAGACTGGTCCTTGGAGAGGGACATTATGCTTGGGAGGGTGGAGGGAGAGTGCAAGAGGGGAAGACCCTCTATGAGGTGGATTGATTCAGTGGCTGGGGTAATCGGGATGGGTGTGTCAGAGGCAGTGAGATCGGCACAGGGTAGAGCAGGGTTTGTGGCTGTTGTACATAGGGTCACTATGAGTTGCAAGGCACTTGACGGCACATAACAACAACAACATCAATATCAATAATTTCTGCTATACATTCTGGCTTATTTTAGAAGATTAGTGTGTATTTGTTGAAATAATGTACGAAGGATGGATCTTGAAAAAGTAGAAATTGTCAAATTGAAAACCAATGTCTAAAGAGTGATATCCTATTCATTAGTTTGCCTAAAAGAACTAATTATTGGTTATTTTTAATCAGGCTATCATATGATGTACTGTTCTGGCAATGACAAACTGAGTAGGAATCACATCAAGTTCATTATTAAAAAGAACATTTCCTGAAGTACAGTGCTTTCAATGGTAGGATAGTCTCAATATACATATGGAGCTTACTAAAAATATTAATCACTGCGAGTGGGCAACGACTTATGGCTGATAGTACAAAGGGATTTTTGAAGACTGTAAATAGTATGAGGCATATTGTCTATCTCTCTCATGGCCACTACTAGGTTTGAAACACAGGAGAGGTGTCTTCTTTTGCATTCACAGGGCATTTTAGAACTGTGTCACTACAACTGCCAATACATGTGAAGGAAATTTGTTAATATGACTATTCTCACCAACTCACCCACCCACCCCACAAGACACAAACAGGACTTTATTGAATGGTCTGAGAAAGATGCCAAGTGACCACATATGAAGAAGGTAAATATGGCACAAGGACAGTCAAGGACAAGTTCCTTTTTATAGCAAGTTTTAGGGAGGACTAGGGAAGATAGTATTTTGCTCAGAACTTGAGGTGAGGGTCCTGTTAATTAACTTGGATATGAGTTTTTGTAATGCAACAATCAATGAAGAAATTTGGAGTCTCAACCAACTTCTGAAGCCTGCAATTGACCCAATATGCAATCAGGTGTATTCATAATAATTGGTGATCTTAATGCAAAAGTTGGAAATAAAGAAGGATGTTGAAAAATACAGTCTTAATAATAGAAACAAGACTAGAGACTGTGTAAAAGAATTTTCCATGAGCAATAAATTATTTATTGAAAATATCTTTTTAGAAACAGTGACTGTTCACATGGAACACCACAGATGGAATAAACTACAAATATGTAAAAAGACAATGATAAAACTATATCATCAGTCAGAACAAGGGTAAAGGCCACTTGTACAACAGATCATCAATTGCTTTTGTAAGTTCAAGTTGAAATTAAAGAATTTTTTTAAATCCAGAAGAGCTAAAATATTATTTTAATATATTCCACCTGAATTAAGTGACTAAGATAAATTTCATGAAATGATTGTTAATGAACAGAGAAGAGTTGAATTTTGGAATGGCGTTAAGGGCATCATATATAGTGCAAAAATGGACAGTTAAAAACACAATAAATAAAAGAAAGATAAAATTAGAAGTCAGAAAAGTATCTCAGACTCATTCTAGTACGTTTTGTTTTTCTTGTTATGTGCTCTCAGGTCCAAACTGATTCATAGCTGACCCACTAAGGGTTTTTTCAGAGGCTTTAATTGTATGGGAGGAGACTGCCTGTCTTTCTCTCACCGAGAAGCTTTTTAATTTAAACTGCATGTGTTTTGGTTGGTAGTGCAACTCTTTATCAATAAAGCCATGAGAGCTCTGCTGATCTAGTACATAAAGAAGATTAAACAAAAAGGAGAACTGATGAAATAAAAGAAGATTTCAAAATATGGAAAGAGAAGATAAAGCAAAATACTATACTAAAATAGGCAGAGACCCGGAATTAGAAAAACAAAATGTAATAACATGCTCAGCATTTTCAAGCTGAAGACAATTCTCAGGTTTCACATTTCAGTAGTGAATGATTCAAAGGCAAACTCTTAAATGGCACAGAGCAGCATGCAGGAAGCAATGATTTTGTAAATTATTACCTAACTTAGGAGGGACTGGAGAGCATTATGCTGTGTGAACTAACTCAGTCCCACAAGGGTAAATATTATATAAAACCATTATTGTAGAATGAGTATAAGGATCCAAGAAGGGTGGGAGAGGGTGGAAGCAGACTGATGAGAGAATGGGTGGGGCGTGAGGGAAATTGTAAGAATTTGTTCCTGAAAACAATGTTTTCAAATTTTGTAAATAAACTAGTAGAAATTTTTTAAAAAATGACACAGAAACCAGCAAAATAAGATAGAAGGAACATACGGAGTCACTTTTCCAAAAAAAAATTACTTGATATCCAACCATTTCAAGAGAGAGAGGATGATCAAGAACAAATGGTACTGAATGAAGGCATCTAAACTTCACTGAAGGCAATAGCATAAGTAATGCTTCAATAATTACTTGACTAGATTTAGAATTGTTGTTTTTGTTGTTAATTGCCTCCAAGTAGAGTACAATTCACAGTGACCCTATGAACAATAGGTCTTAAAAGCCTCTCTGTAACTATTGACATTTGTCAAAGTTCATAGAGTTTCCAGAGGCATGTTGTTTAGCAAGTGGATACTGGAAAAAAAAAGCCAAAAATAAGTAAAATACTTACTGGTTTCAGGAAAATTCTATAAATAGTAATTTATGAATACACACACACACACACACACACACACACACATTGTTGTTGTTGTTGTTATGTGCCGTCGAGTTGTTTCCGACTCATAGCCACCCTATGCACAACAGCCCTAAACCCTGCTCTATCCTGCGCCAACCGCACCGCCTCTGACACACCCATCCCTATTATCCTAGT
>NW_006399806.1:15372157-15397923 GCF_000299155.1 Elephantulus edwardii
TGGCCAAGTGGTTGTTCTCCAGATTTCTTGGCACAACTTGGTGAGCCAAAAATCAGTCATTACTATTTGCAAAAAGCCAATTTGCACAAAAGATCCCGGGAAGGATTCAAACTTTGTAAACAAATTAACATAAAGTAAAAAACAAAAAAATTAAAAAAGCAAACAGTAATTCAGTATATAAAACACAATGTATAGAAATCAATGTACAAAGTAAAACAAAATGTAAATTAATGTATACAAATGATTGTACAATTATATGAAACTCAATGCAAGTAAATGTTTAAGGCAAAAGGTACATGAATGAAATAATATCTATGGATTACATTGTGTATATTGTATATAAAGCACAATGTAAAGAAAGATGTGTCACTGCAAACCAATTTAAAACACACACACATATGTATGTATGTGTGTGTGTGTTTATATATATATATGTGTTTGTGTGTGTGTGTGTGTGTGTGTATGCCAATAAAAGAAAAAATTTGGTTGACTACCAATTGAGAGGTTTCAAGAAATGAATGTATTGCTGAGCTTGCTCAATAATGAATGCTGAGAAATTTGAAACTTGTCACCTGGTTGGCTGATAGGGTGGGAGAATCTCTATTTGGGATTGCCCACAAAGAAAAGTGATTCAGCAGAATATGGAAATTATGAAATAATATGAAGACTGATAGTTACAAAGTGAGAAAAAGACATGGAAAGAATTTTCACAGAGGAAGATATTAGAATGGCAAACAGATACATTAAGAAATGCTCCAAATCACTGGCAATAAGAGATACAAATCAAAATCACAATGAGGTACCATCTCACTCCTGTAATGGTGGCAAAGTTTAACAGAGTAGCAGCAAGTAATAAATGTTGGAGAGGATGTAGTGAAATAGGAACTCTTATGCATTGTTGCTGGGACTGTAAAAATGGTACAACTACTCTGGAAGGCAGTTTGGTGCTTCCTCAAAAAGCTGAACATAGATATTCCATATGACCCAGCTATTTCAGTGCTTGGAATATACCCTGAGAAAAAGAGAACTGAGGCACAAATGGAGATTTATACACCAATGTTCAAAGCAGCCTTATTCACCACTGCAAGAACATGGAAACAGCCCAGATGTCCAAACAGAATCTAATGCATTGAGAAATTACAGCACATTCATACAGTGGAATACTACACACCATGCAGGAACAAAAGTTTTGTTAATTACTACCTAACTTGGGAGAAACTGGAGAGTATTATGCTGAGTGAACTAACTCAGTCTCACAAGGACAAACACTGTATAAAACCATTATTGTAGGATGAGTATGAGGATCCAAGGAGGGGGGAGGGTTGAAGCAGAGTAATGAGTATATGCAGGGGGGGGAGGAATTAATCATGGGGCTGTACAGTTTGATGGGTAGGCAGGTGAGGGAAATTGGAAGAATCTGATCTGAAAAACAATGTATTCCAATTTTGTAAATAAACTAGTAAAGTAATTACAATACTATTAGAAAATAGTATCATTAATCCATGAAGAAATAAAATATTGCTGAAGATTTTTCAAAGACATCTAGAACAATACATTAGTAGAGAACTACCAGAAATTCAAACCTGATTCAGGATGGGGCAATAGAACAAGGTATACCATTGTTGATGTTAGATATATCTTTGTAGAAATAGAAAATACTAGAAAGATATTTATTTGTGCAAAGGTATTCAATCAACTATGTAAATAAGAACAATTAATAGACAATGTTTTGAAGAAAGGAAATTCCAAACATTTAATTGTGTTTATAACCAACCTGTACAAACACCAAGAAGCAATCATTACCAGAGAACAATAAAATACTGACTACATGGTTTGAAATTAGGAAAAGTTATGGAATATGGTTCATTTTTTTTTCACTATATCTAGTTAATCTACACATTAAGAAAATAATATGAGAAGCTAGACTATATGAAAAAGAATGTGACATCAGGATTGGAAGAAGGTTTACTTCTTTTATCTATCTATATGGTGCCACTGTTGTAGAATGAGGCTGGCATTGGGGTGGGGGGTAAGACTGAGAAAAACTGGATGAAATATGTTTACGGCATTGAAGTCTATGGGGGAGAGAATAGTCTAAAAGTATTATATTTTAGGGCATTATTTTTATCGTAGGAGTATGCAATGAGGGTTGCAGAGTGGATTATATTTGGGGGTAGGGGGTGGGGTTTGGGGAGGTGCGGGGGGATTGTGTACCAATGAGGGAGTTTTTCTTTTGCTTTTCAAGGAGAAGAGCAAACGGGGGGGTGGAGGGGGGAGGGGTTTGTGCGGGGAGAAGGGTGCAACAATGAATGAATGGAATTCCAAAATGTCTGTAGATGTTCATTGAAATGAAAAATAAACAAACTAAATAAAAAAAAAGAGGGTTTACTAACATCTGTGAGATGACACAAACTTGATTGTAGAAAACAAAGAAGACTTGAAAGCATTTACTGGTGAAATCTGTATGGATCAAAAAGTAACTTGAATAAAATAAGAAAAAATTCAGAATTTGTTAAATAAACATTAAGATAAATGGAGAAATGATTGAAGATGTTAAGAATTTTGCCAGGATAAAGAGTCAATGCTCATGGAAATGCAATCAAGATATTCAAACAACAAGCTACTTCCTATTTAAAGTGTTAAAGAGGAAGAATATCACTTTTAGGACTAACGTGCAGATCATGCAAGCTGTGCTATTTTCAACAACTTTGTATATTTGTCATTATGTATCATTGAGTTGGCATGCTATTCATACCAAGTCTATACACCATTGTTCTGAATATTGCCCTATCCTGACCCCATCTATTTCCAATGCACCTACTTTCATTACCCGAGTTACTATGTCAATCCATGTCAATAAAAGCCTTTCTCTCTAGAACTGTCCCTCCACTCTTCCAAACATGATGTCCTTCTCGAAGAACTGGTCCCTCCTGGCAACATGCCCAAAGTATGTGAGACAGAGCTTCAAAATCCATGCCTCCAAGGAACAATTTGGTTTTACCCTCTCCAGGACATACCGTTTGTTCTCTTGGCAGTATGTTCAGTACTCTTCTCCAGCACCAAATTCAAAGGCATCAATTTTTTCTGTCATCCTTAGTCACTGTCTACCTTTCTGATGCATAGCAAGTAATTGCAAAGACCATGGTCTGGATCAGGCACAACTTAGTACCTAGATCGACATTGCTTTTCAGCACTATCTTTAGAAGAGATCCTTGGCAGTAGATTTCCTAGTGCAATTTGGCTTTTGCTTTTCTGATTACTGGAGCCAAGAGTGTTGATTGCTGAACGAAACAAGCTGAAATTACTAACAATCTCAATTTCTTCTCCACTTATCATCGTGCTGCCAACTGGCTCCACAGGAAGAGTCATTATTTTCTTGATGTTATGGATGACGAAGCGATTGAGATTGTTCACAGCTTCAGTTTGCTCAGCTCCACAGTCAACACTCTTGGCACCAGCAGTCAGGAAATCAAAAAGCGTATGGCGATGGGAAAGTCTGCTGTTAGGGACTTCTCTAAAGTACTCAGGAGCAACAGTGTCTCTCTGGAGACTAAGGTGCGCCTGGTACAGGTATTTGCAATCGCTTGTTATGCATCAGATAGTTGGACAATGACTACGGAGGACAGAAAGGAGAGTGGATGCTGGAGAAGGGTCCTGAATGTACCATGGACTGCCAGGAAAACAAACAGATTCATCTTGGAGAGGATTAAACCAAGCTACTCCTTGGAGGCAAGGATTCTGGGGCTTCGTCTGACATACTTTGGACATGTTGCCAGGAGGGACGGGTCCTTGGAGAGGGACATCATGCTTGGGAGGGTGGAGGGACAACGCAGGAGGGGAAAACCCTCTATGAGATGGATTGATTCGGTGACTGGGGTAATCGGGATGGGTGTGTCAGAGGCGGTGCGGTTGGCGCAGGATAGAGCAGGGTTTAGGGCTGTTGTGCATAGGGTCGCTATGAGTCGCAAACGACTTGACGGCACGTAACAACAACAACAACAACAACATGTTTCAAGTGATGTTGAAGATTGCAGTCCTTGTCCTTCTTCAGCAAATACTTCAGATCCTCTACAGATTCTGCAGGCAAGGTTGTTTTATCAACAGGTTGTTGATGAGTCTTCCTCATTTCTAACGCCACATTCCTCCTCATAAAGTTCAATCCCCTGAATGATTTGTTTCACAAATAGGTTAAAATGTATGGAGAAAAGACACATCCCTGATGCATTCCTTTCCTAAAGTTGAACCATACAGTGTCTTCCTGCTCTGTTCTAAGGAGTGTTTCCTGGTCTAAGTGAAGGTTACACATGATCACGACCATGTGTTCTGGGATTCCTAATCCTCTCTATGTTAAGCACAATTCACTGTGATACAAATAGTCAAATGCCTTAGCATAGTCAATGAGACAAAAACACACATTTTTCAGGTACTCTGCTTTCAGCCAAGATCTATTTGACATTAACTATGATGTCCCTAGTGCCATGGGCTCTTGAAAACCCGGCTTGTATTTCTCCATAGATCTACTGTTCCAGTTGATTTTGTGCAGTTTTCCAGATTTTGCTCATTTGTGATACTATTGATACTGTTTGATAATTTCCACACTCTGTTGGATCACCTTTTATGGAATGGGAATAATTATGGGTCTGGTCCAGTAATTAGCCAGCTAGTCATCCTTCAGATTTCTTGGTACAACCTAGTAAGCACACCCATGCTTCATGTTTATTGAAGTATATCACCCAGAATTCCATCAATTCCTTAGGCCTTGTTGTTTGCTACTTCCTTCAAAGTAACTTGAACTTTCTTCATGATCATCATTGCTTCTTGATCATATGTTGTTTAATGAAATTCTTCTGTGTCAGCCAATTATTTTTGGTACAGTAACTCTGTATCCTCTTTTTATATTCTTTTGTTGCTTCCTTGATCATTCAATATTCTGCTCATAGCATCTTTAAATATTGCAAATCGAGGCTTGAATCTGTTCTTCAGTTCCTTCAGCTTGAGAAATGCTGAATGAACTTGTCCCTTTTGATTTTCTGACTCTAGCTCTTTGCACATTTCCTTATATTTTGCTTTGTCTTCAAGAGCTGTCTTTTGAAATACTCAGTTCAGCTACATAACTTCCTGATTTCTTTCCTTTGCTTTGGCTTCTCAGTGCTCTAATGCAATATTCGTAGTCTCATCTATCATCCATCTCAGTCTTTTCTTCCTCCTCTGTCTTTGTAATGACCTTTTGCATTCTTCATGAATTATAATCTTCATATACTCCCACAGCTCCTCTGGTCTTCACTCTTTAGAATTCAAAGCCTCAAATCTGTTCTGGAGATTGTTTTTTAATTCAGATAAGATAGACTCAAAGTCAAATTTTGGTTCTTGTATCTTTGATTTAATTTTCTTTAGATTCTATTTGAACTTGCATATGACTAGGTGATCATCTGTTTCCAAATCAGCACATGGCCTAGTTTTAAGAGCTGATATTAAGCTTCTTCAAGGATAGGTATATAAAAATAAAAGTTGGACCATGAAAAAGAAACACCAAAGAAGCAATGATGTATTTACATTGTGGTGGGGGGCGGGGGGGGGGAAGGAATATAGTGTAGGCTACCAGAAATATAAATAAATCTGTACTGGAATCCAAAAAGGACAATATTCTGCATTTTATTTTGGTCACTAGTTAATGGTATCTCAAAAGCTTGTGAGCAACATCTAGATATAACTAATAATCTCTTCTTTCTATGTGACAAAGAAAAAGGAAGAAAAGCAAAGACGCTTAAGAAGCAATTTGCCCAGAGGATGTATCATGTGAACCTCGATTTCCATGGTTCTGAGACCAGAACTAGATTGTAACCTGCTACCATTGCTGATGATTTAAAAGGGATCACAGTAGTAGATCCAGGTTAGAGTGTATGAAAAATATGGAATGAAACTAAAAAACATAAAATTGGCCAAGTTTAATGGTCCAATATAAACTGGTGGATCCCCCAAGACTATTTTATTGCCCTTTGTCACTCTTTGAACCTAAAACAAAACTCACATCTATGGCACAACTTTCAACCAAGCAATAGACTTACTTTCAAGGTGAAGAGTAACACCAAGAAGGAACTTACTCTTTTTCCCTCCCTTTTATTTATCCATTGCTGCACATTTTATCCCCCCTTTCATCCCCTTCCCATACCCACCCCACAATGCACTCATTATTTCAGATTGTTCTCATACATACAGTGCATAATCCTATATTCCATTTTGACAGTTCTTCTCTTCTTCTGTTCTAATGCAGTGTTCATTATCTATCTGATCTTTCCCAATTCCCTCTTCAACAACCCCCATGTCTGTTCTATTTTATAGCAATGTTTTGTTCAGTATTTGTCCTTTAGTGACTGAGATATTTAACTTACCACAATGTTCTCAAGCTCCCCTCCCATGTTGTGTAATGTTTCACACTTGCATTGTTTTTCAGTGGTGCATAGTATTCCATTGCATGGATGTAACATAGTTTTTCTATTGATTTGTTTGTTGAAGCAACTTGGGTTGCTTCCATCACTTTGTAATTTTGAATAACCAAGCAATAAACATGGTGTGCATATGTCCATTAGAGTCATGTCTCTGTTTTCTGTAGATATATTCCTAGTAGTGGAATTGCTTGATCAAATCATGCTTCTATTTCCAGCTATTTTCTTTTTTAAATATAAGTGTTTTTCATACCTTCGTATGTATATATATATATATAATGAAAAGCTTTTTTTTTCATTTACTGTTCCTTTCCACCAACTTGTTCCACAAAACCACCCCTTTATTGCTGTTAATATTTGTATATAGTTTATAATATTCTAGGTATTTGTCAATTCAGTGATTCTATTTGTTTTCATGTCAATTCAGTGATTCCATTTGTGTTCTCTCACTCTCTGCTATTTGTCAAGTTCATGTATTGAAATACTGGAATTTTGCCATGAGGTTAAGAGAAACTAATTTATTCTAAACTCTCCTGTTCATGGTAGTCTGAAATCTTAGCCTCTTATGGAGTTCTCAGGTATAAAAATGCAACTATCACATACATTATGGCAGAAAGAGGATAACTTAGGTAGCTGTGCTAGGTACATTGAATTATCCCAATAATGGTAACTGATTATTACTTTATTGTGTTAACTCTATTTTAAAAATAAAACAATAAATACGCTTTTGTTTTAGTAAAAATTTCCCCTAACATCTGACACACATTTTCTCATTAACAATCCAATGTATTTATTCTTTTAACCCTCTTTGAACTTTAAAACGACCAGGCTCAAGAAGTACAAACTTCTATTGGATTTTTTTATTATTTAGGTGGGTCTGTTATAAAGTCAAAATGCTTCCCTTGAGGTCTTTTTCTTCCACAGTTCAACTCAAATTCTGTAAATGTTATTGCAACTGTAACTCTATCTTGACTAGAAAGAAGTTTTTGCTTTAAATTTATCCTTGTTATATAAGATGGTTTCTTTGCTGTGCAAAATATTCACTGAGTTGATGTTTAGGCAATTTTTTACTAAGGTTAATTAAAAAAATTCTTTTTTTAAAGATGAATGCTTGTACAGTTGCTTAAATGGATAAGGACAGAGTTAAAAAGAGATTTCTGACAGGGAAATGAAAATTGGATAATCCCATCACAGCCTTAAGGGCTCTGGGGACTTATAGTTGTTGTCAACATGAACCTTTAGCTGACTCTCCAGTAGGATTTGAGAGGCAGTTAATCCAGTTAATCACAAGGAAGGAGACTGCCCATCCTTCTGTGGAACAACTGGTGGACTCAACCCTCATGCCTTCAAGATTGCAGTGCAGTTTTTTTTTGGGGGGGGGTTGTTTGTTTTTTTGTTTGTTTGTTTGTTTGTTTTTTTATCACTAGGCCACCAGTGTAAGAAACGTGGTGCCAACACAATGGTATGCAGTTCAAATTCACAATTTGCTCTGTGGGAGAAAATGGACAATTTCCTCTCATTGCATTAACTGGCTCTGAAAATATGCTGGAGTGTCAGCTATGGGTCAGTTCTGACTTGATAGTACATGACAACAACAACAACCATAGCCCTTCTTTCTCATTTAATTTACTCTCTTTCTTTCTTTTTTAAACCTGCTGATCTCCATGATGACTCCATATCAAATGGTTACTAATTTTACAAACCATAATAAATGGGCATGGTTGTTTGAAACACAATGTGAATAAAGGACAGTGTGAAACACAATGTATACTAATTTTGAATGTACACCAATATAAAAGAACTATTTCTTTAAATCACATTAAAAAAAAAACCCTCACATTGAAGATTTGTAATTTTCGGAGATTCCAAGATGGTTGTGGCAGGGGAAAAAAACGTGGCGAGCTGCAGAAGCAGCAGACCACACGGAGGAAGGCCACCACGGCCTTTTACAGACCTCTGTTTTTTGATAATTGAACAGTTAAACACTTGATGACTGGTCTTTCAGTGGGGATCGAAGCTCAACATCAGGAGATCAAGGATTCCCAGGGAGGAATGGGTGAATCCTGCTGCTGCAGCTCCATGAGGCTCCCACTGCCAGACCCCCAGGGATCCCCTAACCCCGAGATGGATGGTAGGCACCACCCCCGCCGCCACCCCCAGGCTGGTTCAGGGGAGCCGCCACATTGCAGCAGAGTGGACTGGTTCTGGGGAGAATTCTTGAAGCCAAGATGCCTGGCAGCGAGAGACAGGGCAGCAGGATGGGGTTTCCCTGGGCAGGCCAGAGAGGAAAATTACTAGTAAAATGGATTGATGAGAAAGAGTCTCTGTGAGCTGTCTATGACTCAAGACATTTAACCGTGGCAGCATGTCGAGATGGCAGATATCCTCAATGCACCGCATCTTTTAATCTGCTGTCTGCCTTTGCCAAGAACTGTTTAGACCTGGGGTGTGTGTGGGGGGGTCTTTTCAATGCTCTCAGGTCCCCTTCTCCACATAAAAAGGGGGAGAGCAGTGACACGTACTTCAAAGTACGGTATGACTACTTATTGGGGTGGGGGGTAATGGTGGTGATAGAATTGGAGACACTGTCTCTGGCCACATGGTCTTCAGTGAGGCACAGGGTTCCTTGGGGCGGGGGGGGGGGGGGGGCGGAATTTGCTGGGGGAGTGTGCCAGCCAGCCCTGGAGGTGTGTCGCCTGGCCCACGAGTGTTGCCATCCGGCCCTGGGGCAAGCCGTGACTTAGGCCCCCAGTGGACGGAGGGACAAGGCGTGGGTTTGGCCCCTGTGGGGAGCGAGCTGGCCCTCAGGGTGAGCTCCTCAGCCCTCGGATTGTACCATCCAATCCCTGGGTAGAAAAAACTGCCTAGGGTATACAGAGAATTTTATAGAGGCTACTTTCCTCCACCCTCTCCCCCAGTACACCCGTAATAGCCCCAAAGCCCTTCTATTTGTAACTCGCAAGTTTGTTCTCTCTAGATTTGCTCTATTTTCTATAGGTAACCTTAACACTGAGTTTTACTCCAGACCTGACCCTGAATCCAGTTCCAGAGGGAAAAAAAAAATACAAAGACCAGTTAAGGGAGCAAAGGAGCATGGAGCCTCAGGGCTCAGTCAGCCACCCCCACTTGACCCACCTGGGAACACACTTTGCAATCAAGAGGGGAGTAAATATCAGGAAAACATCTTCTAACAGAACAAGAAGGCCAGCAACTTCAACCCAAGACCCGTAAGGGGGAAAAGTGTGCTCCCTTTCCTCCTTCACAATAATGCCACTGTTCAGCATGAAGAAGGCAGAGAGTCTGTGCCCAGTTCCCAGATGAGAAACCCACAAGTGAAAAGACAGTTTGTTTAATCACCAATGGACTATGCTTGCCATTGCCCTGAATCATCTGGTCCCCACTGGATCCTTTTCATTTCCTTCACCTGCTACCCCCACCAACCAAATTGTGCAGCTCTGCAAATGCATCCCTGCAATTTTCGTCCCTGCCCATTCTTACCCTTCTGTTCCCAACCCTCACCTCTGTGTATTCCCAACATTTTTTCCCAATAAAATAAAAAAAATTGTAACTTTCAACCTAATAAAAACTTTCTTCAAAGCATTTATTATAAAATAATATTTCTCCCATAGAGGCTTATATTTTGTATAGAAATTAAAATCTCTAGCTAAAAAAAAAAAATAATCACCTAATTAGAATTTCAGGCATGTTTGGATAAAACACAAAACAAACCCTCATATTTTGCCATCTCATCAGAACTGACTCATAATTGACCCTCCAGCAAGTTTTCAGAGGTTGTAAATCACACTGAAAGAGTTTTGCCCATCTTTCTTTTACAAAGACTCTCGTGGATTAGAACCAAGAGACAGGTTCCACCTTTGAGGTAGCATAACCAATGGCTTAATCCATTCAAGCTCCCTAAGCATATTAAATATACCAATTGAACCACTGTAAGAATTTTCTTAGTGAAAACTTTTGCTTCACTTAGTCCGTGGAAGAATGAAAAGATATAATGATATTGAGACACTGAGTTTCTTGAATGCTGAGATCTTTTAGTGTGTCAGCCTAGGCATGCGCTGATCTTTTTTCTTAATTGTGATTTTAAGTTTACAGAAAAGTTGGATTTTCAGTCATTCATTATTGTAGAGTTTCCTCCCTACATCCTCATTCACTTAAAAAAAATCATTCATTGTTGTGTAATTTTCTCCCTTCTCCCCTCCCCTATTTCACTTTGCTGTGCATGTCTTATTCAATGCCTAATCATATATTTCTTTTAAAGTGTTCTTTCCTTAATCTGTTCCAACACAGTGTTCATTATTTATCTCCTCTAGTTTTAGTTTCCTCCTCAACCCCCATATCAGTCCTGTTTTATAACAGAAATATTATACAGTATTTGTTCTTTCATGACTTAGATATTTCACTCAGCATAATATCCTTTGGAGTCACCCAATTTATATAACATTTTATGAGTTTCTTGTTGTCATCGTGTGAATATACCACAGTTTCTCTGTCTATTCATTTGTTGATGGGTTCTTGAGTTGCTTCCACCTTCTTGCTGTTGTGAATAATGCAGCAGTAAACATGGATGTGCGTATAGCTGTGTGCATGTGTCAGCTCCTATTTCTTTAAGATATGTATATTCCTAGAGGTGGAATTGCTGGCTCAAATGGCTTTACTATTTTTCCCCAAAATTTCACTTTTAATTGTAGACAATATCTCCTATATTTGAGTATTTTTTACTTAAAAAAGCATGTCTTTCAACATGCATTCAGTGTTCCATATAATGTGGTATGAGAGCAACATTTAGCATAATTGAACTGTTTTAACCTAACTACACTTACTGCTGAAGATCATTCTACTACCACCTTGAGAAAAGCTGAAAATAACAATTTATTTACTCAGAATTTGTTGGACACCTAGATGAATGTGTTCTGTTCCAAAAAAACTTAACTTGAAATCTTTAAAAATAATCTTGATTTCCGCTTAGAGTAGGCATAAATCACAAGCTTGTATTGCAAAACTGTTAAGTGCAAGTTTACTTTTTCTTTAAAAAAAGGTTGACTAGAAGTCAATGATCAGGGTCACATTCCCCATCCCCTACTCATAGTGGACATGCTAGAAAACCCTCTCATTCCGTTCACTCTCATAGTTGCACAGCTTCCACTACTGTAGCAGTTGCTGTTCACAGTTCCTTCGTTACCTAAACAATGTTTGATTGAAAAATCACTCAAGTTTTCCTGTAAAACTTGGTCATGTCCATTAATGCTACTCTGATCACCATAGCCACCTCCATAACTACCACTCAGCTGCTGGCTAGCTTGGCCACCATAACTGGACTGGTTCGGCACGCCCATGTCTCCCATCATTTGACTATTATAAACACCATCACTTGCTCCTGCTGTGGAATTCAAGAAAAGTTCCACTATCTGTGTTGCATATTTTTGCCTTTTGACATAGATGCCACAGAATCTCCAAGAGTAGTAAATTGAATGTCTGCTTCACCAGTTACCATCTGGACAAACTTCAATATATACTTTCGCAAGGTTAAGGAGTGGAAAGAAATTATAAATGTCATTCTAGGTAGCTCTGTAAAGCAACCTCCGGCGTGTGTACATAGTGTCCTGTTGTGCTCTGGAAAGTAGAACCACCATCCCCATATCGATAATCAGACATTCTTGAAAAACTGTAATTGAGGTCTCTTTCAAATCTATCAGATCCAAATCCATAGCCATTATAGTCAACATAGCTTCCACATCCTCCACCTCATCCTTTCAAAGACAGCTCCTCTGCCAGTGCTGTTATACTCTCTGCCAGCCTCAGGTCTTGTCGTAGGGACCTGGCAACTGGTAGCCACAAATTTTCAAAATAGATCATAGTGAATTGGAACTTCAGCTAGACTCCTCTTAAAGTTTTTTATATACTTTTGCCCTATTCTTTCCTTGTGTTTCTTTAGAGTCTTTTCAGCTATTTCCTGTGAAGCAAACTTCATGAAGACCTCCCCCGTACTCCTACCCTGGAAGTCCACTGGCAGTGTTACCCATTTGGAACGATTTCCAATCCGGAGAAGAACGGAACAATTTATTTCTTGCTACATCCAAATGAGAGTCCTGCAAGCTGCTCAAGGCCACCACGGGCCTGTTGGATTTATTTGGACCAATACGCTTCAACACCCAATCCATTTCAACGTTGTTTCACTTGAATACGTCAACTTATCTGTGTGCCCCATAATTTCTCTGGCTTTTTTTTTTCAGGGCCACTGCCCGCCTTTCATTTTAGTAATCTTTCTCATCTTTTATTATTATTATGATTAATTATTATTACGATAGTTTACTTACACAATTCGAATACATTGTTTCTCACAACAATTTCTTATTTCCCTAACCCACCCCACCCATCAAATTGTGCAACCCCATGAGTAAACACCCCCTCAGCCCTCTGCTTCCACAATCCCCCTCTTGGATCCTCATGCTCATTCTACAACAAAGATATTATATAGTATTTGTCCTTTTAGGTTGAGTTTGTTCACTCAGCATGATGCTCTCCAGGCCCTCCCAAGTTAGGTAATAATTTACAAAATTATTGCCTCTCTCTGTGTGTGTAGTATTCCATTATGTAAATGTACCATAATCTCTCAATCCATTCAATTGTGGTTCGATATTTGGGCTGTTTCCATGTACCTGGCAATGCTGAATAATGCTGTTAGGAACATTGATTTACAAGGGCCAATTTGATTTCATCTTCTGCTTCAAGTTCAAAGAAAGCCTTGCCACTGATTCTACTGTCTCTGGTGTAAATGAAACCAGTAACATGAACACCAGTTTGAATCTTGCGGTCAGAAAAAAACTGCGGCACTTCATCGACAGAGTAAGACCAGGGCAAGCTCTGAACCTTCAATCCAAATCCCTCTCCTCCTTCAGTACCCAACATCATCTCTCTTCGAGATCCTGGTGTCGAAATTAGCAGGCTGCAGCAAGCTGATGGCAAAAAGACCTATTGCCAGCATAGTAAAAAAAAAATGGCAGCAGGTGCTTCCGCCCCGCCCTTCTCCGATATCTCGCATGAGGGAAGCCCTTTGTCTGCAGGCCACCAGGACCTCTTCAACAATCCGCAGACTGTTGTTGGTTCCCATCAGCAGCGAGCAACTTTCTGAGTTATCTAGGATAAAGGGCCTGGTAGCAACCAATTTTGGAGAAAAGAGCACCCTTGAGGGCCAATCAGAGGCAGACGGTAACCCAGGAACACTTACCAGCGCTCAACTGTTATTTGTTTTCTTTCTTTTTTTTTTGTTATTTAAAAGTTAACTTTATTATTATTACTGTTATTATTATTATTAATCTATATACAACAGCCCTAAACTCTGCTCTGTCCTGTGTCAGTCACACTGTCCCCATTAACCCAGTCACTGAATCAATTCACCTCATAGAGGGCCCTCCTCTCCTGCACTGTCCCTCCACCCTCCCAAGCATGATGTGCCTCTCCAAGGACCGATCTCCCTCCTTACAACATATCCAAAGTATGTCAGATGAAGCCTCAAAATCCTTGCCTCCAAGGTGCCACCAGATTTAACCCTCTCCAGGATGAACCTTTGTGTTTTCTTAGCAGTTCATGGTACATTCAATACTCTTTTCCAGGACCACAGCTCAAAGTCATCAATTCTCCTTCTATCCTCCCTAGTCATTGTCCAACTCTCTGACGCATAACAAGTGATTGCAAAGACTGTGGCCTGTATCAAAAACACCTTAGTCTCCAGAGAGACACCATTGCTCTTCAGTACTTTGGAGAGGTTAGAGGTCCCTAACAGCAGACCTTTCCATCCCAACATGTCTTTTAATTTCCTGGCTGCTGGTGCCAATAGTGTTGATTGTGGAGCCAGGCAGATTAAAGCTGTGAACAATCTCAATCTCTTCACCATTCATCCTGATGCTGCCAATTCGTCCAGCTGAGAATTTTTGTCTTCTTGACATTAAGCCTCAATCCATACTGAAGGCTACAGTCCTTGACCCTCTGCAGCAAGCGCTTCAGGTCCTCCTCAATTAAGCAAGCAGGGTTGGGTCACCTGCATAACGCAGATTGTTGATAGATCTTCCACCAATCCTGACACCACACTTCTCCTCATAGAGCCCAGCCTCTTGGGTAATCTATTCTGCATACAGGTTGAAAAGGTATGGAGACAGGACACATCCCTGGCGTATGCCCTTTCCAATTTCGAACCATGTAGTGTTTTCTTGCTCTATTCTGACGACTGCTTTTTGGTCCAAGTATAGGTTTCTCATTAGTATGATAAAGTGTTCTGGGATTCCCACTCTTCTCAGTGTCAGCCACAGTTTGTAATGATCCACACAGTCAAATGCCTTTGCATAATCAATGAAACACAGATAGACATTCCTCTAGTATTCTCTGCCTTCAGTCAAGATCCATCATTACATACAATGTTCCTAGTACCACGACCCTTTATAAACCCAGCCTGGACTTTCAGCAGTTCTCTGTTGATGTGCTGTTTCAGCAGTTTTTGGATAATCTTCAGTAGAATCTTGCTTGCATGTGAAATCAATGGGATTGTTCTATAGTTTCCACACTCTGTTGGGTCACTCTTTGGGATGGGAACAAATATATATCTCTTCCAGTTGGTTGGCCAAGTGGTTGTACTCCAGATTTCTTAGCACAACATGGTGAGCACGTCCAGGGCAGCATCTGTTAGCTGAATTATGTCAATTGGTATACCATTTATTCCTGGGGCCTTATTTTTTGCTATTTCCTTCAAAGCAGCTTGAACTTCTTCCTTCATCACCATAGGCTCTTCTTAGTTTCATGAAATTCTTCTGTCTGCCATTTCCTTTTGATACAGTGACTTAGTTTATTCTTCCCATCTTCTTTTAATACTTCCTGGCTCCTTTAATATTCTGCCTAAAGAATCTTTAAATATAGCAACTCAAGGTTTGAATATGTTCTTCAGTTCCTTGAGCTTAAGAAATGTTGAGCAAGTTCAGCCCCTTTTGATTTTCTGGCTTCAGCTCCTTGTACATTTCGTTGTAATAGTTTACTTTGTCATCCCGTGCTGCCTTTTGAAATCTTCTGTTCAGCTCTTTAGTATCTTGAATTCTTCCTTGTGTTTTGGCTTCTCTGCCCTCCAGTATAATCTGCAGAGTTTCTTCTTACATCCATTTTGGTCTTTTCTTCCTCCTCTGTCTTTGTAATGTCCATTTGTACTCTTCCTGTGTGATATACCCTTGATATCATCCATAACTCATCCGGTCTTCGCTCATTAGTGTTCCGGGTCTCAAACCTGTTCTTAGATGGTTCTGAAATTCAGGTGGGATAGACTCAAAGACATATTTTGGTTCCCATGGATTCAGTTTAATTTTTCTCAGCTTCAGCTTGAACTTGCATATAAGTAGTTGGTGGTCTGTTCCACAATCAGCTCCTGGCCTAGTTTTCACAGGTGATATTGAGCTTCTCCAGCAGTTCTCTCCACAGATGTAATCTATCTGATTCCTATGCATACCATCAGGTGAAATTCATGTATATAACCTTTGTTTATGCCTCTTAAAAAACATATTTGCAATGAATAAGTCATTAATTGTGCAAAATTCAGTCATTCTCTCTCCAGCTCCATTTCTGTCACCAAGTCCATGTTTTCCAACTACTGAATCTTCAGTCACAAAAAGAAAAATACTGCATAGTGTCACTGTTGTAAAAATGGGACTGACATCGGGATTGGGGGGAGACAAAGAAAGAGGGGTTAAATAATGGATACAGCTTGAATAGGTATTATTGTAATGACAGGAGTCCAGAATGAAGCCTGCTTAGTGGAGTGGACTTTGGGGGAGGGATTGTATAACAATGAAAGAATTTTTCTTTTACTTTTCAAAGAGAAGAGCGAACAGGTCATAGGGGTGGGCAGGAAGAAAAGTGCAACAATGAATGAATGAATGTAAATCCAAAGTCTCTATAAATTTTCATTAACATTATTAATAATAATAATATTTAATAATTATAATTATTACCAAATATTATAATTCATTTTATTTAAATTAAAATGAATAATGATATATTATTATCTTATATTATTATTACTAATTTGTTATAGCTACCCATTGAATAAAAGACCTGAACACGTGTATAACTTTCATCATTTCTCCACATTCATAGACTCTCCGAGTCAAGATATTTTGGAAGTAGATGCCAGTCCTGTTCAAGCTTGTTTTAATTTGGAAGCTCCACCAAACACTGTGCACCATGGGTAACCATTATCAGATATGACACATCAGTGTTATAGTGCTTAGCATCACAGCAACCATGAGTTACCTCTGTACAGCAAATGGACAGACCAGTGCTATACCACTTAGAAGAATGTTTGACCATAAACAATTAAAACCAGGCCTGAGAGTTGCAGATTAAAATCACTCCCCTTTGGCTTGGTAGCATAACTTTCTATCCACTAGGCCAACAGAACTTTATGATTGTATAAAGTATAATGTACATGAACAAAACACAATATATATGAATTACATATAAAATACAATGTACATGCATGAGTTGATCTCTTGGTTTCCTCACTGTTGGTACCAAGGGTGTTAATTGTGAATCCAAGTAAGATGAAATAGTTGACAGTTTTAATCTTTCTCCATCCATCATTATACTGTCTATCAGTCCTGTAGTAACAATCTTTGTTTTCTTGACATAAGGATGTGATCCCTATTTAAGGCCTTATTCTTTGATCTTCTTCAACAAGTGCTTCAAGTCCTCCTCACTTTCAGCAAGCAAGGTTGTGTCATCTCATAAAACACGTTATTGGTGAGTGTGCCTCTGGTCCTGATATCACATTCCTCCTCAAAGAGTCCGGCTACTAGAATAATTTCCTTAGAATACAGATTGAATAGGTATGAAGAAAGCATACATCTCTGACACACTTCTTAATTTTAAACCATGTGTTCATTTGCTCTGTTTCCACAACAGTTTTTGACCTAGGTATAGATTTATAGATGCCTTTAAGTTGTGGTGTTGGAGAATAGTACTGAACATCCCATGGACTGCTAAAAGAACAAACAAATATGTCTTGGAGAAAGTGTAAAGGAAGTGCTCTTTGGAGGCAAAGATGATGAAGCTTCACCTTACACAGTCTGAGTATGTTGCTTAGGAGGGACTATTCCTTGGAGAGGGAACTGATGCTTAGAAGAGTGAAAGGTCAGTAAAGGAAAGGAAAATCCTTGACTAGATGGATTGACATGGTGACTGCTGCAATGGGTTCCAATGTGTCAGAAGTTTGAAAATGGCACAGGATAACACAGAGTTCAGATCTCTTGTTAATAGGCTTGTTATTGGTCGTACTCAACTCTACAGTACCTAACAACAGTATAATAATAGGCATGAAACATAGCATGTTTGAATGTTTGTAAATAAACCAATAAAAAGATGATAAAAAAGAAAAAGAAGTCTCTAGTTCTGTGTAAACTGAGTTTTATTACACAGAAAAAGATAACTGATATTTTACTGTATAGGGAAACATTTCCCCCCTTAATTGCATCTAAGGAAAAAAAAGAAAAGATATGTATCAATTGTATTTTAATATGCAGTTACTCTGAGTAGTGTTCAAGTCTGTATCATAGAATCTGACCAATCAGAATCTTCTTCATGAGAATAATGGCACCAGCAATAAGAACAAATAGGAAGAGTAAAGAGAATTCATATTCTCTTCCTTTTTAAAGATTTTATTCATTTTCATATAATAATTCATTTATCTTGTATTTAATTCATATACATGTGGAGGTTTTTTAAAATTTTTATTTTGTATTGGTTTGTTAAAAGTTCATATACATTTTGTTTCATACTATTCTTCATTCACATTGAGTTTCATACAATCATCCCCATTCATTAGTTTTACAAAATTAATCACCATTAAACTGCGTCCACCATATACAATCTTTCATTTACTTTGTGTTTCATACAATCTTTCATAAACGTTGTATTTTGTAGAATGAATATATTGATATATGCCTAGTGTTACCCTGCCTTTTTAAGCTCCCATTGAATCTTTCCTATTCCTTCACATTCCCCTCAAGTCGCCCCACTAAACTCTGTTAACCTAGTGATTTTCATCCCTCTCCTTTTCCTTCTGCCTTGCTCTTTTCCCTTTCTCATTTTGGACACTTATACACATCTTACTAGTTATCCTTCTATTTTACAATAATAGTCTTATGCTATAAGCAATCGATTCAATTTTGGTTTGTTTCACTTAATACACAAAACCTAAATCTCTCAATGTTAAAGATAACACTTACTAAGAATGAGTTAATCAGGCATTTTATATAAAATATATATCTTCTTGATGCAAACTTGATTTGCCCTATATAAAATTTGCTTTTCATTGAGAGATGTTCCTTAGACCTGTTTAAATTTTATATAACAAGTTAAATTATGTGCAGGCTAGATTTAAATTCAAAGTTGCTAGCTCTGAGGCCATTTTTCCATCATATAAAAGAGGTTTCCAGGCAAGAAACTCAGGTTGACTACTGTCCATAGTTTCTATTTTTAGCATTTTTGAAACAGTGACTTCAAATTTTCTGTAATGTCAAATATATTATGAAAGAGGTCAGGATCCAATCATTTACATTTCAACAAGAAATATGTTTTGCTCTGATATGTTGGCAATAGTTCAGTGCAAATGACCTGCTTTCAAACATTGACGTTTTGCAAGACTTTACAGCAATTGGCTAGAAATATGGAATACTTATCTCCACTTCTCATGCTGCTAGTATATCAAGGAGTGTTTTTGTGGAATTTTGTTGCATGATGTCTATAGAATTCTGCTTCCAAAATGTCCTAAGAAATGAGAACACAGCTTAACTTTCAAGTAATAGTTTTCACTTTTAATAAAAGTAATTTTATTTTTAGCCCATTATATAGGATCATATGTGGGATATGAATATTCATGTTTATGCATTGGCTACATTAAATTGACAAACATTTAATCAACACACAACATTTTAAACACAGCACATTCTATAAAAATACTACAATTAAAAACAACACATTAATATGAAATCAACTTAGAAATAAAGCACCATGGTGGTTTATTTAACTCAAAATTACAAGTTCTATTTGCACTCCCCTTCAATTATATTGAGCATCACAGACTAGTCTAAATGCATTTTAAAAGTTCTCTTCATTTTGAATATTCCTAAATTGTGAGAAAGAAGCTATGTGGAAGCAGAAGCAGCCTAGTAAATAGAAGATAAATTGGAGTCCTGTCTCTATCACTTAATAATTGTATAATCTTGGAAAGATTCATCAATTTCTTTGTGTTTTCTTATTAGATGCCATGGCATCCACTATGGCTCATAGTGACCTGGGGAATAGCAGGAAATTTATAGTCGTCCTTCTGCTCTCCAACATGCTCAAGTTCATTGTTACAATCACTGTATCAGTACTTCTTTTTGAAGATTTTCCTCTTTCTTTAACCCTCCAACTTCTACAGCTTGATGTCGTTTTCCAATGACTGGCTTCTGATAACATACTAAAAGTATGTGAGATGAAGTTTCACCATCTTTGTCCCTAAGAAGAACCCTGGTTACATTTCCTCCAAGAAAGATTTGTTTGTTCTTTTGGCAATTTATCCTCATTTGAAGAAAAACAGACTGAAACATATTATCTACCTCAGAGTTACTATGAAGATTAAATGAAATAATGGTATGCAAAATGCTTCATATTTCATACTACCCAAAGTCAATGATCACTGAAATTTCAGAGTTAACATGTAGCAAAAACAATGAAGAAGGTATTTCCCCTAACTAGTTCTTTTTATCTCATGTAATATACATAAGTATATGTAATTTAAGGGTATTAATTTATAAAATATCAGATAACTTTTTCCTCTAAAGTAAAAAAAGTGCAGTACAGAAAAGATGTGATAGATATTTAAAGAAGAGAAAATCCAGTATAGACTAGAAGCCAGGATGACCTTCTCAATTAAGCAATTGAATTATTTCAGGAGAAATAAGTCTTAAACTTATAAAATATCTTTTACTACTCAATCCAGTGTAATTATCTGTGTGTTTCTTTGTGTTATTATGAAGCATGGTTATTTCCAGTTTAATTGTCATTTAATATTGTTGTTGTTATGTGCCATCAAGTCACCTGCAACTCATAGCAACCCTGTGCACTATAGCTCTGAACCCTGTTTACAATGAGCCAGTCTTACTGACTCCAACACCCCTACTCCCATTACTCCGGTTATGGTGTGGTGTCAGTCTGTCTCATCCTGGGTTTTCCTCTCCTGCTCTCCAAGCTTCCAAGCATGATGTCTTTCTCCAAGGACTGGTCCTCCTGGTCGCATGTCCAAAGCATGTGAGAGAGAACTTCAAAATCCTTGCCTCCAAGGAGAACCTTGGTTTCACCATCTTCAACATAGACCTGTTTGTTCTCTTGGTGGTCCATGTTATGTTCAACACTCTTCTGCAGAATCACAACTCAAAGGCATCGATTCTTTTTCTGTTACTTTTAGTCATTGTTCAGCTCTCTGATTCATAGCAAGTAGTTGCAATGACCATAATCTGGATTAGGCATGCCTTAGTCCCAAAACGTACATTATTGCTCTTTAGCCCTTTAGAAAGCCCCCTGACAGCAGACTCCCTCAATACAATTTGTCTTTTGATTTTCTGACTACTGGTGCCCAGAGTGTTGATTGTGGACCGGAGCAAGCTTGAACTTGCTTATACTTCAATCTCTTCTCCATCTATCCTGGTGCTACCAGTTGGCCAAGTGGTGAGAATCTTTGTCTTCTTGATGTTAAGCTTCAATTCAAATTGAAGACTATAGTCCTTGGCCTTCTGTAGCAAATTATTCAGTTCCTCCTCAGTTTCAGCAAGCAAGGTTGTGTCATCAGCATAATGCATGTTGTTGATGAGTTTTCTTTTAATCCATATTACATATGCCTTCTCATAAAGTCCAGCCTCCTGAATAATCTATTTCACATACAGACTGAAAAGGTAAGGAGTCAGAACACATCCCTAATTCATTCCTATCTTGGTTTTGAATCATGCAGTGTTTCCTTGTTCAGTTCTGACAACTGCTTCCTGGCCCGAGTATAAGTTTCGCATGAGCATGATCAAGTGTTCTGGGATTCTCATTTTTCTCAAGATTAGCCACAATTTCTTGTGACCCACAGTCAAATGCCTTTGCATAGTCAATTGAACACAGACATTCCTCTGGTACTGTGATAATGTCACTTCATGTTACCATCTTTCAAGTTTTATTGTCACTTAATATTACTGTTTTTAAAGATTTCACAGAAGTTATAAAGTACAAGCACCTTTGAGAAGTGAGAAAGAATTGAAAACTTTTCTGGTATGCAACAGGTGTCCTGAGTATCACTATTCCATATCACAATTGTATTTGTGAGTTTGGATATTGGAAACTATGGTAAACTTTCACTTAATGGTGGAATTAATTTTGATGGAGCTTGAATATGTATAAGTCTTCATAAATGCTCTTATCAGATGAATGACTTAATTAAATTAAGTTTTATAATTACAATCCATGAATTAAAATATATTATGTGAAAACTTCAAATTAGATTTGGGTTCTGTTGTAATAGAGATTCGCACATGACTAATGAGACAATATGACATTTATATTTGCATATAGTATTAGATTTTGTGCAAAATTTACACAATTATTAAATTCCATACAGGTTTTTTAGAATTAAAATGAACATATTTTGAAAAGGCACAATCAATGCAAATCTTTATGTTTAGGTTACTTTAAAATGCAGCCCCGTTTCACTAAAAATGGCACTTATATTTATTCCAATCTGCTGTGATATTTAATTTAGTCAGTGTATGGAATTCTGCGTGAAGATGTTTCAGAGCTTATATCTAGTTTGTTCATATTCTCACATCTGCCACCCATTTTGGATTATAAGTGTAAGAGATTCTTACAATTATTTAGGTTCTTACAGTTATTAAAAAAGGAAATGGCTATTTTCTTTCCTTCAGTATTGAAGTGTTGTGCACAGAGTATATCCATGTGAGAAGGAAAAAGAAACCCATAGGGATCAAACATTGTGAATATCATCAGTATGTCATTCAGAATGAACATCACTTTCTGATGTAATAGAGTACACTCAGGAAAACCAACTACATGGTTTACATTAACCTCTAGGGAACAAAATCATATTTCTCTAATCTCTCCAACCAGTTTTGTTGAAAAAATACGCAGCCAACCCCATACCCATTGCACAGTCTCTAGACATATTTATCAGTGACATTGGTTACAATCTTTATAATATGTCAATATTCATTATATTTCAATTTTTACTCTTTTCTTTGCTTTTATTTAAACTTCTTTTGCTTTAAAATCAGGATAAGATGGACAATCTCCTTTTGTGTGTATAACTGCCTCTGAAAATCTAGTGGAGAGTCAACTATGATTAAGTTCCAACTTGATAGTGAACAACATCAACATGCTTTAAAATAGTTGTTGAAAAATTATGGTAAATTCACACAATGGAATACTACACAGCACTGAAAAACTACAAACTAGTAAATATTGTACAACGTTGGTGACCCTGGAAATCATAATCATTATATTGAGTTAATTATCTTAGTCACAAAAGGAAAAATACTGCATGAGACCACTGTTACAGAAAGATTGACATGGGAATTGAGGGAAGAATAGAAAAACAGTGGATAGATGAAGAACACTGCATCCAAACAGATGAGAGAAAGAATTGTTTACAAGGAATATTGCGAAGTGGATTAGGAAAGGGAAAGGGAGAAGGAGGGAGGAAATTGTGCAATAATGAACTAATGAAAATCCAACTTTTCTTTAAACTTTTGTTAAAAATCACAGTGAAACAAAGTATATTACAAAATAGCTATTGGCACTCTGTTTATGTTTGTATACACACATATTTGCGTGAAAGCATGTGTATCTCTTGTGGCTTAGTGTGTAGGGAGTTACGCTGCTAATCCAAAGACGATGTCTCTCTAATGGTTTAAAACTACCAATGAGTCAGCTTCAGAATGATAGGCAAGTTTCCTTCTTGTGATTAACAGCCTCTACTGATGCTTTCACACACACACACACACACACACACACACGCACATTGGGGTTTATATTACTCTAGTGGCCTACTGGTAAGAAACTGCTACAAACTCAAAGGCACCTGAATCCACTAGCTGGTCATGGGAGAAGGATAGAAAGGAGAATAGAAAGAAAGGATGACAGAAAGAAAGAATAGAAATACTCAAAGGTGACTATTTTTTTGGGGGGGGGGCTAAAAGTTACTTAGTTGAACTTGACTTCAAGTTTTAATAACAGAGTCTGACAATTTGGGAATATTTTCTTGGAGACACATTCAACCTCAATAGGTTAATAAAAAAGCTCCAAATTCCTTAAGAATTTTAATTTCTTCCCCTTTTTAATCTATTAGAATAATACTCAGTTGTAGAAGTCAAACGTCATCTATCTCTGTTCCCAAATAAAGCAGATTGATGGGGACAATTATTCCTACAGCTGTTTCTTTGGTTTCCTCTTTAACTTTTGTTCCAGACAAATTAGAAACAATAATGTATCATGAGTAAGCTCTGGTAGCCTAGTGGTAAGAAGTTGCACTGCAATCTTGAAGGCACACTGTTCAAATCCTCCAGCTGTTTCACAAAAGAATTATGGGCAACCTCCTCCTGTGCAATTTACTGCCTCTGGAAACCAGCTGGTCTGTTCCCACTGGACAATATACAATAATAATAATGTTTCAAAAATAGCATCTCTTATAAGCCTTCAAGGTATTACTCTCCATACTGGAAGCAGAATATAAACTTTAACAATTACGTTGTGCCAATTAGTTAGTCTCAGAAGACTATGGCTTTAACCCAACAAATCAAGAAAACTAATCCCATGAACAAAATAATTTTATCTAACTAGTATTAACATTTATAGGCCTCCTCTCGCACCTTCCCTTCCTCCGTTTTCTTTCTTTTTTTTTTTTTGTTGTCCATATTGTTGCAAAAATACTAGAAGAAACACTCATCTCCTTCATCTCCATATCTTGTTATTTCAACTTGTTTGCTGCATTGAATTAACTTGTTCTTTTTAAATTTGATTCTCTTATATGAAAGAAAATTTTTTAATCCTCAAGATTTGGGCTTGGTCTTCATTTTAAATAAAGATTTTCTCTCTTGAGGAGGTATTTTGTCTGTTCAGTAATCCTTGCTTTCGCTTCAAATGGCATTCTTCATTAATTCTAAACCTCAGTTGCTCCTAGACAGTCTTAGAAAATCTCCATTTATCCTTGGACCAAGATTTTTGTTGAAACCCAACTTCAATTTTAGAAGACAGACAGTAAGAGAAAGACAAAGTGGACAGTAAAATTTAAAGAGTCTCTTTGTCAATTTTTGATTCCAATATGCACGTAAGTCAACAAGAAAGTGCAACATGTTTTATGGTAAAAGCATGAACGTTAGTACTAAACTACCTAAATGATGCCAGAATTTCAGCTCTTTTATATATTTAGAAAGATCAAGTAATAAGAAGATAACAATACAGCAGAACATACTAAAAATATTAAAGATTACCTCATTGTCTTTTCACAAGATTTTTCTAAATACAATTGTGCCTTCTAAAGGTATGCATTAATTCTTTGCAAAATACAAAATGCTGCTTTTATCAATGAATTTATTTTATGAATAAAACTGTGGTCCATTTATTTCTTAAGCACAGAGGTGGGTTTTTTTCCCTTTGATCCTTTGTTGCAAACAATACAAACTGGTGAGAATACATTATACTATCTCTTTTTTTTTTAAGGATGCACCAAAAACAGAAGTATCTTTCTGAAGGCTTAATTAGCTTCAGTGTCTAGATATAAATATCCTTGCAATATGTAGGAACAAGACAGGTCCTTTTCAGTATGGTGAAAGAGGAAACCATGATATCAAGCTCACATGAATAGTGCTTAATTAGACTTACTGTATCTGCTATTTTGTTAGTTACCAGCTCACTGTGAAAAAAGACAGATAACAGCATCCCTGATGTCATTCCACACTCTCTTATGGATGTATTCCATTGCTCAAGTGGAAGGTTGAAGAAATTACTTAGTCATTTTTTTATCTCATATAATAGTACCAATTTAAATGAAGAAAAATTTTTCATGACAGAATGCTAGTAAGTCACTGCTAATGAGGTTTTTGTAATATTAATGAAAATAAATGTCAATATGATACGAAACGATTGTACATAAAAATTGATAGTATGGCAGTTGTCATAATATGGGGAAGACATGAAAACAAAGCAAACACAGCTGGGTGTGTGTGTGTGTGTGTGTGTGTGTGT
>NW_006399806.1:15400793-15407757 GCF_000299155.1 Elephantulus edwardii
AAGACTGGAATGTAAAAGTTGGAAACAGTGAAGAAGGAATAGAAGTCAGAAAGTATGGTTTTGATGACAGAATGAGAGAAATTAGATATCAAATTTGGTGTGTTTAATGCTTTATTCATTGCAAATACCTTTTTAAAAAAACACGAAATGTGACATCACACATGAATCTCACTGAATGAACAGCACAAGAATTGGATTGACTATATATGTGGAAAGAATCATTGAAGAAGCTCAGTAACAGCAGTCAAAACCAAACTAGATGCTGGCTGTGGAACAAACCAATAATTAGTCATTTGCAAGTCCAAATTGAATCTCAGGGCAATTAAAACTAGTCCACAAGAACCAAAACATGATTTCAAGTTTGCCCTACCTGAATTTAAAAATCATTTCTAGAACAGATTTGAGATATTGACCACTGATGATCTAAGACCAGATGAGTCTGGATGACATCAAGAATATCATCCATGAAGAGAGCAAAAGGTCATTACAAAGACAGAAAGAGGAAGAAAATACCAAAATGGAGGCCAGAATAGACTCTGAAAATTGAATTAGTGTGTCAAGAAGACAAAACAAAGGAGAGAAATACCAAAATTAAAGACACGAACAAAAAATTTCACAGAGCATCTCAAGAAGACAAAGCAAAGTATTATGTCAGAACGTGCAAAAAGAGAGTTGGAGAATAAAATGGTTGGAACTCATTCAGTATGTCTAAAGTTGAAAGATTTGAAAAAAGAAATTCAAGCCTCTAATTTAAAACAGAATGGCTAGGGACAAAATCTTGACTAATTCAAGAAGCATCAAAAGAAGTTGGGGGAAAATACACTTAATCACTTTACAAAAAAAAAAATTGGTTGACACGGAAAATTTTCAGGATGAGCTATATGAAGAAAAAGTAATAGTAATTCCAAAAAAAAAAAATTTCAAGATGCACTGAAGGAATTGGCAAACAATAGGCCCCACGTATAGATTACATACCAATTGACATGTTATAACTAATAGATGCAGCCCTGGATGTGCTCGCCAGTTTATACCAGGAAATTTAGTGGACAGCTACCTGGTCAAATGACTAGAACAGATTTGTGTTTCTTCCCATTCTCAAGACAGGGGATCTAAAAGAATATGGAAATTATGATTGGTGGAAGATCTATGAACAATCTGCATTATGCAGATGACACAACCCTGCTTGCTGAAACTGAGGAGGACCTGAAATGCTTGCTGCAGAGGGTCCAGGACTGGAGCCTTCAGTCTGGACTGAGGCTTAATGTCAAGAAGACAAAGATTCTCACCACTGGACCAATTGGCAGCATCAAGATGGATGGTGAAGAGATTGAGATGGTTAACAACTTTAGTCTGCTTGGCTCCATGGTCAACACTCTTGGCACCAGTAGCCAGGAAATCAAAACACGTATTGCAATGGGAAAGTCTGCTGTTAGGGACCTCTCCAGGATACTGAAGAGCAATGGTGTCTCTCTGGAGACTAAGGTGCATCTGCTACGTGCTATGGTCTTTGCAATCACTTGTTATGCATCAGAGAACTGGGCAATGACTAAGGAGGATAGAAGAAGAATTGAGACCTTTGAGTTGTGGTGCTGGAGAAGAGTATTGAACGTACCCTGGACTACGAAGAAAACAAGCAGATTCAACCTGGAAAGGGTTAAATCAGGCTGCTCCTTAGAGGCAAGGATTCTGAGGCTTTGTCTGACATACTTTGGACATGTTGTTGTTTTTTGGGGGGGTTTTGTTTGTTTGTTTACTTTTCTTGTTTTTACTTTGGACATATTGTAAGGAGGGAGAGGTCCTTGGAGAGGGACATCATGGTTGGGAGGGTGGAAAGACAGTGCAGAAGGGGAAGACCCTCTATGAGGTGGATTGATTCAGTGACTGGGGTAATCGGGATGGGTGTGTCAGAGGCAGTGAGATTGGCTCTGAATAGAGCAGGGTTTAGGGCTGTTGTACATAGGGTAGCTATGAGTCGCAAGCAACTTGATGGCACATAACAACAACAATCAATAATATTACATGTAGGCAAAATATTGCTGAATAGCTTCTAAAAACATTCAGAGCATACATTGACAGAGAATTGCAAGAAGTTCAAGCTTGATTTAGGTACTATCTCATCGACTACAATTAATAGCAACTTTATGAGCAACAAATCTGAAATTTGCCCTATTCTACACTATCTTTGTGACTTGTGACCTGTTTGAGCACAGTATTATCATCACTGTATCAATCCACCTCATTGAGAGTCTTCCTTTCTTTCACTGACCCTTTAGGCATTTCCCAGCCTGATGTGTACTTCCAAGGACAGCTACCTACTGATAACATAATTTAAGATTATGAGAAAAAATTTTACTATCTTTGTCTCTCATATGTATTCTGGTTGCACTTCCTCCAAGACAGATATGCTTATTCTTTTGGTAGTCCGTAGCATTATGGTCAATACTCTTTGCCAACATCCCTATTGGAAGGCAATATCTCTTTTTTGGTCATCCCTATTTATTGTCCAATTCAGATATATAGAAAGCAATTTAAAATACGTGGCCCACTTTTGTTTTTAAATTGATATCCTTGTTGTTTAGCACTTTGGAGAGGTCCTTGACAAAATATTTCCCCAATGTAAGACATCTTTGGATTTCTTGGCTGCTGCCGCCATAGGAATTAATTGTGGGTCGGAATAAAATGAAATTTCTGACAACTTCAATCATTTCTCCATCTATGACAATGCTGAGCATATGCTTCCTTTTTTGGGATCATGGTCATCACTCTGGACAAGAATTTGGAGATGCATTTAAGATTCTAAAAATCACAGCTTATTAGTTTTGTTGCCAACAGTTTTATTTTGGCAATTCGATTACATGACCATAATGCTGATAACAACAGCAAAAGATAAAATATCCACAAAAGCAGAGTGGATTCCTATAGTTGTTCTTTGGCTTCCATGAGATGTTCAGCACTCTTCACCTACACCACAGCTCAAAAGCATCGAATTTTCTGTCAGCAACCTGAATGCTCTTTGGAGGCGAGGATGAGGCTTTGCCTCACATACTTCAGGCATGTAGCTAAAAGAGACTATTCCTTGAAGAAGGACATAATCCTCGGAAAGGCAGAGTGTCAGTGAGGAAAAGGAAGATCGTCCTCGATCGTGTGGATTGACACAGTGACTGCAGCAATGGGCTCTATTGCCTCAGGAAATGTGCGAATGACCCAGGAGTAGGAGAAGGCTCAGATTGTTGTATATTGGATCTTTATGGATCGTACTTCATTCGGCAGCACCTAATAACAACAGAGTGGATTCTAGATAGGCAGTACAGTCAGAAATTTATATGCAAATAGGGGAGGACAGGCTGCAACACAGCTCACAGTTTAAGATGGACTATGAAGTAAGACAGGCTATTGATTTCTGAAATAACCAGCTTTTGAAAAACAACATGAATACAGGCTTAAATGTCATCTATTGGTTAATAATAGGAAAATCCTAAATTTATTTTTAAAAGGACAGAGTTTTAAAAATTTCACAGTTATCTCTCTACATTTCTCATTCATGCAGAACAAACAAAAATTTAACAAACCAGTGAGCAAAACAGCAAAAACAAGATCCAGGGTCAAAGTTTCATCTGTGAGAATATGTTACAATTGTAGCTAAATTAAACATTAAAAGTTCTTCTGAATCTTTTAAAATGCATTGGTCTTCCCTAAGTCATTGCCCAAGCATTTTATGAAATCCTAAAGAATATATTTTCTTCTATTGAAAGCTAATTGGCATCTCTGTCTTTGCAATAGTTTTTAATTCTTGGGTGAGACAGTGTTCCCTCACTTTCATCTGCCTATTTAACTGTAGTCTTGTGTGTGCACGTGTATGTATTTTAAACTCAGCATTCAATTAATCAGTCCTCTGTGTTGATAGTGCCTGACAAAACATCTGCTGCAGTAAATGACAAATATGTCATTCTTAGAAAACATACTCAAACAGATAACCGAGGCATCTATTCATAAGCTGAATATCTTGTTATGTCACTAGCGTGCTGTCAAGCCTTCACTACAGCTAGCTAAGAGCAAATACTGAAGCTTTGTGGTTTTAAAATCTTTTTATCTTATCTAATCATGGTCATAATATTCCATTTAACTAAGTCATTGTCAGCTCAGAGACTCTACACCATCTCCTGGGAATGGTTACTCTATGCATTTATCAAGGGACCAAATAATTAAGCCATCCATCAATGCTGATGATTGTTTGTATGTGATGTTTCCTTGTTGTGCTGACCTTGGTGTGTCTGGCGCTCAGATAAAACCTGTGATGGATAAGTGAGCAGCCAGGACTATCTCGAGGCTGGAACAGCCTGATATGCTAAAGGGAGAAGGAGCAGTGTATGTATTCTGTTTTCAATCATCTTGTTTTTCTCCTACAATATGTCATTTCCCTTCCACCACTGAAGCTGAAATAAGACTTCATCTTGTTTTTCCCATGGTATTTTCTAATTAACCCTCTTATAATTCTTAGCACAGCATATTGGCATGTTTTATTAATGTTTGTCTTTATTAGTTTAATACTGTGGCTACACGGGGTTACATTATAGAAGACTCAGTTTTGTTTCCCTTGAACCAAGGCTATGATATCTATAACCCATAGTGATTATGTCAGGGGAGGTAAGAAAGATCATGTGTGGCTTGTAGATTATTGTAAAAATAAAAGGGAATTGTATTATTTGTAAGGTCAAAAGTGTTATGAACAGACAAATACTAAGGAATAGATTGAAACAGACCAAGAAAGCTGTTATAATAATCCAGGCTAGAGATGATAGCAGTTTGAATGAGATCTCGGGGTAGCACAGGTGTTGAAAGTGGTCAGATAAATTATACATTTGAAAGTAGAGGTAATATGAAATTCTGATGAGCTGGATATGAGATATGAGAGATGGTATGATTATCAATCTTTGTATCTCAGTTCATGTAAGAATGGCTTCCCCCTTAACTAATATTGATACACTTTGTGTATGTTATCAGGAGAAGCTAGCCTCCAGAAAATGACAACCAGCTTGGGAAAGGAGATCAGAAAAAAAAGAACCCCAAAACAGAAACACTCTGAAAGAAATAAGCACAAGAATGAGCTTTAGCAGAGCAGAGATTGTGAGGGTGGCATAGGATTGGGTATGATCCCTTTCTGTTGTACACATGGTGACTAGGAGTCAGAACTGATGAAACCTAAGAACAGCAACAACATTGGAGAGAAGTTAAGGATAGGATGGAAGAGATCAGAAGTTTAAGTTTGATCAAGTTAAGTTTTTATATCCTTTATATATTCACGTGAAGGTATGAGATAAATATGAGCCTGTATTTTGAGTTCCAATCTAGATTGGAAACACAGATTTAGGAATGTTTAGCATTCAGGATGAATTTAGTCATAATACTAGATTAAGTCACCCAAAACATGTGTACAAATAGAGAGTAGAGGCACAAAGATGGAGTCCTGGGTCTCAAGCTCTAAGAGGTAAGAAATATGTGGAGATAACAGCAAAAGGGACTAAGAAAGAGAAGTAAGACAAGTATGAACAAATAAACAAGCAACCTGTCAAGTGTTTTCTTAAAAGGCAAGCAAATGAAAACTTTCAAACTGTTAATATTGACAATAGGAAATATTATCATGATGCTGCCTATTGATCCGATGATACGAATTTTTGCTTTCCTAATATTGAGACATTGTCAGTCTGGAGACTAAGATGTGCCTGATCCAGGCTATGGTATTTGCAATTACATGCTAGGCATCGGAGAGTTGTACAGTTGAATAGGAATGGTAGAAAGAGAACTGATGCCTTTGAGTTGTGGTGCTGGAGAAGAGTGTTGAATATACCATGGACTGCTAGGAGAACAAACAGGTTTTTCCTGGAGAGGGTGAAGCCAGAATGTTCCCTGGAGTCAGGGATTCTGAAGCGTTGTCTGACATACTTTGGGGCATGTTGCAAGGAGGGACTGGTCCTTGGAGAGGGACATCATGTTTGGGAGAGTGGAAGGACAGCACAGGAGAGGAAGACCCTCGATGAGATGGATCGATTCTGTGAGTAGAGTGGTGGGAATGAGTGTGTTTGAGACAGGGAGGTTGGCACAGGATAGAACGGCATTTAGGGCTCTTGTACAGAGGGTCAGTCACTATGAGTCACAAACGACTCGATGGCACATAACAACAACAACAACAACAACAACAACAGTGATTGAATAGCGAAAACAATTTGCTCTGTAAATCTTCATTCAAATGAAGAGATTTTTGGTTTGGGTTTTATTTTTTTTAAATTGATTGGTTTTAAATGCTCACTACATAGTATATTATTGTTGTTGTTATTGTGTACCATAGAGTCTGAACCGACCCATAGTTGACCCTCCAGCGGGTTTTCAGAAGCAGTTTGTCACACAGGAGAAGATTGCCCGTCCTTCTCCCATGGAGCAGCTGGTGGCCTCTAACCTATGCACCTTCAGGATTGCAGTGTAGCTATTGCCACTAGGCTATAAGAGTTCTACATTCTTATTAGCACAACAAAAAATATTTACAAATTATATCCTATCCATGTATATAGTGTAGAATTTATAATACATTGTTTTGGTAGGGGCATAATACAAATCATAATAATATTTACAATTGTGGATGATTTCTATTAAGTACCATAAAGTAAGACCTGACCCTTCAGCAGTTTTCAGAGGCAGTAAATTGTGCAGAAGGAGATTGTCCATCTTTCTCCCGCGGAACAACTGGTGGGTTTGAATTGTATATGGTCAGGTTAGAAGTGTTACACCTTACCACTGAGCCGTCAGTGAATGCTACCCTTTTATATATCTGGTTTGTTGTTGTTGTTGTTATGTGCCATCGAGTCGCTTCCAATTCATAGCGACCCTATGTACAACAGCCCTAAACTCCGCTCTGTCCTGTGTCAATTGCACTGTCTCTGACACTCCCATCCCAATTATCTCAGTCACTGAA
>NW_006399806.1:15407857-15408888 GCF_000299155.1 Elephantulus edwardii
TGAAATGAAAATAGATCCTAAGTTAATATTATTTCATTCTTATCAAACATTCAAACATAGATAATTTCTTAAAACAGTAACTAATACCAAAGGTAATATGAGATATAAAAGAGAGATAACTTCATACTATGATTATGAAATTGCATGTTTTCAAAGAATAGTAAGTTATAATTCCTTTCAGAAGGAAGTAAAATAAAGAAGAAATAAAACACTTGATAAGAAAAGTATGTCATAACTGGTAATATTACTCATAGGAGCTTCTGAATTCTTCTGAGATGATTTATAAAACCTTTAAACAGAACAGTGTTTTGTTTTGGTTAGGGGTTTCTTTGCATATACTTAAATATTTAGAAAAATCTTGAACTTTGAAAGTTCAAGACCGTCATGTTTTATTCATATGGCGCACTTTCTCTCTTTAATTCACAAGCCCTTCTAGTATTGCTGTAACAGTACCTTTCAAAGAAATATTTACTTTGTACTTGCCAATAGCTTATGTGTGATAAATCATGTGAGAAATATTTACATAAAAAGTGTATATTGATCATATAACCAATTCAAGTGATATGCATTAGTTATAAAAAGAGGTCTTAACTATTTTTCCATTAGATGAAAGTGGATCATTAGAGATAAATAAACTCAACAAGTATTGGTCCATCCATGTTGTAGTGGCTTGCATTATGCTATGATTCTGGAAGCCATATCACCAATATTTAATATGTTAACAGGATCATCTAGGAGGGAAAGTTTTAAGCATAATTTCCAGACTCAGCTAGATCAAGAGGAAAGGCATGGAAATCTACTTCTATAAGTTTTTATTGTTGTTGTCATGTACTGTCAAGTCACTTGTGACTCATACTGACCCTATGTACAATATCTCTGAAACCTGAAACCCATGAGACATAGAATGGCTCATACTTCTTTAAGAAGGTCCTAGTCTCTATCTTACGTGAATGCTTGGTCAATAGTTAATAGAGATAAGATAGTATTTCATCAATTCTGGATATAAGTCCCTTATCTGATATGTTATTACC
>NW_006399806.1:15412942-15416022 GCF_000299155.1 Elephantulus edwardii
GACTGGAACAACACATCAACAGAGAACTACCAGAAGTCCAGGCTGGGTTTAGAAGGGGTCGTGGTACTAGAGATATTGTAGCTGATGTTAGATGGTATATATCTGGTAGGTGCTATTATTATCTATATTTTACTGCCTTTCCATCTTCTTTCGATATTTTCCATGTCAATAAATATCTTTCCTAGGAAGCTGTGGTGGCTTAATGATAAGGAATTGTACTGCAAAAGCACAAAGAGGTACACATCTCAATCCACTTGGTGCTCCATGGGAGAAAAGGGACAATCTCTTATGTGATTTGCTGCCTCTGAAAACCTACTGGAGGGTCAGATTTGGATCAGTTCTGGCTCCAGGTCACACAATAGCAACAACAACAATGATAGATTCCTTCAGCATTGCAATGATAAGCTTGATTTTTTTTCTTCAATTCTTTAAACTTGAGAAATTTAAATCATGTACTTCCCTTTTCTATCATGAAATCTTTGCATATTTGATGATAACACTTTAGCATTTGTTTTTGAGCTCCTCTCTGAATCTTCTGTTCAGTTTCATTACATAATCATTTTTACATTATTTTTATTATCGTTGTTATTATGTGCAGTGCAAGACTCTATGAACAACTGATGAAAACTTTGTGCTGTCATGTGCTACCCTCACAATATCTGTCATGCTTGTCTATTGCTGTAGTCACTGTGTTGATCTAGCTCATTGAGGGACTTCTTTCACTGATCCTTTACTTTTCAAATGATGTCATTCTCCAAGGACTAGTGCCTCCTGAGAACCAGCCCAGTATTCCTGCTTTTCCGTTTTTGTTTTGTTTTTTTAAAATCTTCCTATTCATATATATGAAACAGTTGAAAATACAATGCCTTGAGTAAAGCAGTCCTTAGTATTTAAACAGACTAAACTTAAAATTCATCCTTATTTTTTAATGCTTTAAGGAGGTCCTTATCAGCATATTTTCACTTTAAAGAGGTCTCTGCTTGCACATTTATTCAATGCAACATGTTGCTTGATTGTTTGACTGTTGAAGTGTTAATTGTGGACACAAGTAAAATAAAATCATTGACATCTTCCATTTTGTCTCCACTATTATGATGACTACTTGTTTTGTTGTTATTGTTAGGTGTTGTTGAGTAGAGTATGACTCACAACAACCCTATGGAAAACAGAGCTGAACCCTGTCTTATTCTGTGCCATCCTCACAATCTCTGACAGACTGAAGTCCATTGCTGCAGTCACTGTGTCAATCCATCTGGTTAAGAGTGGGTTGAAAATCCCATGGACTTCCTCTCCTTCATCATTCTCCCACCTTTCCAAGCTTGATGTCCTTCTTCAAGGAATAACCTTTCCTAGCAACATGCCCAAAGTATGTGAGACACACTTTCGTCATTCTTGCCTCCAAAGAGCACTCTGGCTGCACCTTCTCCAAGACATATCTGTTTGCTATTTTGGCATATTTGGGATATTCAGGGTTCTTATCCAACACCACAGTTCAAAGGCATCAACTAGGCCAGGTGCCGGTTGTGGAAAAAAACATCAAATACTTAGGTGCAAATTTAAAGTGGGGCTAAAGAATACTAAAACAAATCCAAGAGAATAAAAATATGATCTTGAGTCTATCTCATCTGAACTTACAAATACTCTTAAGAATAGATTTGAAGTATTGAACACCAATGATCAAAGACCACATGAATTGTGGGATGACATCAAGAATATCATCCATGAAGAGAGCAAAAAGATCACTATAAAAAGAAAAGGGGGGGGGAAATTAAAATGAATGTCAGAAGAGACTCAAAAATTGCAGTAGAATTTGTTTAATCCAAAACAAAGAGAAGAGATGTTGAAGCAAAAGAGATGAACAGAAAATTTTAAAGGACAGCTCTAGGAAATAAAGCTAACTATTGTAATGAAATATGCAGAGATCAAGATTTAGAGAATATAAAACAGGCAGATCTAATTTCTCAAGCTGAAAGAACTGAAAATTCAAGACTCAAGTTGCAATAAATACTTAGAAATGCTATGGGTGAAATCTTGCATGATTTAGGAAGGATCATAAGAAAATATATGGAATATAAAGAATCATGGTTCCCAAAGACCTGGTCATTTCTTTTAGCAATGTAAATTCAAGAACAATTTCAAACTTTGTTCTAATGTCTCCTGTGGCCTTTTCTGCCTTCCTGTCTTTTTAATGGCTTTTGCTTTCTTCAGATATAATATCCTCGGCAGTTGTTGCTGTTATTGTTATATATCATTAATTCACCTGTGACTCATAGCAACTCTATGTACAACAGCCCAAAATCCTGCTCTAGCCTATGCCAATCTTACTGTCTCTGGCATACCTACTTCTATTACCCCAGTCACTGAATCAATCCATATCATCAAGACCTTCCTCTCTTGCATTGTCCCTCTACCCTCCCAAGCATGACATCCCTCCCCAAAGACTGATCCCACCTTGCAACGTGTCCAAAGTACGTCAGACAAAGCTTTATAAGCCTTGCCTCCAAGGGCAAACTGGTCTCATCCTCTGTAGGATGAACTTGTTTGTTCTCCTAGCTGTCCATAGTATATTCAATGCTCTTCTCTAGCACCACAGCTCAAAGGCATCAATTCCTCCTTCTATCATCCCTAGACATTGGCCAACTTTTCGATGCATAGTAAGTAATTGCAAATACTATGGCCTGGATAAGGTGCACTTTAGTCTCCAGACTGACATCATTGCTCTTTGGTACTTTGGAGAGGTCTCTGACAGCAAACTTTCTCAATGCAATTCGTCTTTTTATTTCCTAGCTGCTGGTATCAAGAGTGTTGAGTGTGGAAGCATCTCATAATTTGTCTAGTCATTAGCATTCAGTGTTTCAAATCTATCTTTGATGATGTCTCTAAATTCAGCTTTATTTCAAACTTGCATGTAAGTAATTGATAATCTGTTCTGTAGCTTGTCCCTGACTTTGTACTGACTGATGACCATTATTACCTTTCCATATTGTTGTTGTTGTTATGTGCCATCGAGTCGGTTCCGACTCATAGCGACCCTATGCACAACAGCCCTAAACCCTGCTCTATCCTGCGCCAACCGCACC
>NW_006399806.1:15417533-15438109 GCF_000299155.1 Elephantulus edwardii
TTCTTCAGTTCCTTGAGCTTAAGAAATGCTGAGCGAGTCCGGCCCTTTTGATTTTCTGACTCTAGCTCCTCGCAAATTTTATTGTAGTATTTTGCTTTGTCATTCCGAGCAGCCTTTTGGAATCTTCTTCAGCTCTTTAGTATCTTGAATTCTTCCTTCCATATACTACTATTATTATATCTTAACTCCTCCTCTCAGCTAAGTGACTCTATTTTTCAAGCACACCTACACATCATCCTGGCTCAAGGCTTTTGAACTTTGATCCTTTTATCTAAATACTCACACCTTCTGCATAGTCACAAAAGAGCCCTAGTGGAGTAGTTTACAGAAAGTTGCACAGCTAAGCGAAAAGTCCTCTCTCATGTTTAGAATCCATGAGAGGATCCATGAAAGAAAGATAGATTATCTGCTACTGCGCGATTCACAGCTTCTGAAAGCCCACTAAGAGGTCAGCTATGAGTCACTTCTGACTTGACAACAATGAGAGTATGTGTAACTCCTCAGTAAACAAATCTTAGGGCACAGATAGGATAGTGTATGACATGGAAATGATACTTCAGAAATATTTAAGTGGATGAACAAGTTAAGATGATCACACACTCTCAAAATAAGCATTAATCACTTATTTTAATGTTTTTTATTCAATGTTATGTCTCACACCTGCTTTAAAAAACACTGCTATTTGAAGTTACTTGTGTCTACTTGTTTCTATGTCCTCTTTTGATTAACTCATTAAATGTAAATTTATACTCAGAAAAATTTAGGCAATGTTGCAATTTCAAAAATCTTGACAAAATAAAAAACAAGTATTAATTAGATGCAAATAACAGTTCTTGTCAGGAGTAAAAGCAGTACTGGGTGCATTATGTTTCTAAATATATTGAAACTTTTTAACACATAGTGGAAATGTGAAAGCAAAAAAGCAGACAAAATTTAGAAACAACGTAATGTGGACCACAAATGTTTTACCATGATTGTTATACCTAAGAATTAGAGACATTTGGCAAAATGCATCTATACATAAAACCAGAAAATACTCAATATAGAATCACTCTTACTGACCAAGGCAAATTTATAAAGGTTTCTTTTACTGGACACAAAGAAGTTAAAGCTCTTAGCTGTGACCAAGAATGCCAGGAGTCACAACCTACAATCAGAAAAAGTAGTGAATTTTTGCTGCAGTTAATATTTACAAACTTAGAAACCCTCTGGAACAGTTCTACTGAGTACTATAAAGTTACTATGAATATAAACTTAATCCATGGCAGTGGGTTGGTTTTTCTTAAGTTGCCCAGTATCTATAAATCATACCAATTATTTCTCCCATTTCTACTTACTGTTCTCTTAATAATAAGTAAGTTTTATGTTTCCAAAACATTTTATTTATAGTCTTTTTAGGTCTATATAAATAGTGTTACTATTATACTAAACATTTCTATATGCCCAAAAGAGTTTAATTTACTGTTATGTTACTATTATGTTACTACTATGACTATAATTAATTATTCAACATTGAGAACTGGTAATTTACACTTTGTACAAGGAGGATGGGACATTATTTATGCTTGGCTGCTAATTAAAAAGGGATGCGAGTTTCAACTCTCTCCAAAAGTGCCTCTGAAGAAAAGCTTGACAATATTCAAAAAAAGCAACCTATTTAAAACTCCATGGAGTATAGTTCTATTGTAACACATATGGGGTGTCCGTGGGTCAGGGTCAACCTGATAACTGGACTTTGTTAACCAAAGTTCAAACTTTATTTAAATTCCCTCAGTTTTTTTGTTAATGTTCTTTTTCTATTGCATGATCCCAAGACACCGTAGTTTGTTTCGCTGCCGTGTCTCCTAAGCCTATTCTTCCCAAGACAGTTTCCTTGTTTTTTGATGATTCTGACAGTTTTGATGAGTACTCTTCAGCCATTTTATAGATTGTCCTTCAACTGGATTTGTGCACTGTTTACCCTTGCTAAGATGTATGAGTTTGAAATAAATGAAGAACAAATCATTGAAAAAGAAAAGATTGTTTGCTCAGAAAATGCTATTAGTAAGAATGTTAGTCACCATTATTTGTGTTTGGCAAAGATTCAAAGGCAAGAAGACCAGTGAGAAAGCTTTATAATGGAAAACAGCAAGGATTTCAAGTATGCTTCAACAGGAACTTTTTGCATGGGTAAGTTGGAGACAGGATAACGAAAAGTAAGATATTTTTGAGAGTTGTTTTCGGGAAGATATTTCATTTTGTCAGTTTAAACCTACATCGGAAATGGAGATAAAATTTAAGAAAAGTAAATACCTGGCAAACTGCTTCATCATGAGTAAGTAAGACTGAAGAAGAATTAACGCTTTTGATTTGTAGTGCTGGTAAAAAGTAGATGAATATACAGTGGATTATAAAACACACACACACACACACACATACACACACAGATAAATCTGTCTTGGAAGAAATGTAATCAGAATGTTCTTTAGTATTCAAAATGCTGAGACTTCATCTTACATACTTTAAACATGATGTCAAAAGAGTTCATAATGCTTGTAAAATAAGTGATTTGGGGCAGTGAGGGTAAGGAGAGAAGAAGATAAGATCATGCTAATACTGGGCTATTCAGTATGGCTTTTCTGTTGACTTTTGACTATTACCACATGAACTGACTAAGATTACACAAATGTGAGTGCGGTGGTTCAATCAAGGGGACTGGACAGTAAATAAGGTAAATAGCATCCTTGGGGTTGGAACATGCAAAAAGTATATGTATGCCATTAATAATGGGATTAGTCAGTTTTGCCATTCCACCACCCCTAACTTGTGCAGGTTCATGGTCAAAAATGAGAAACTTATTACTATCAAAAAGAAGAAAATGCACTTGTGCTTCAGGGCCAGATATTCCTGAACAAGATATAGTATTTAAAAAAAGAAAAAAAAGTCCAGCAGTAGAATCTGAACTGGGGGAGAATCAGATTGGTATGAGCTGAACCAGAATTGCCAACTCAGAAACAAAGGAGGAAAGTGTGGTCTGGCATATGAAAGTGGCAGAACCAAAAGAATTTTGTAATACTGGCTAATAGTCACAAGTCAGGGCCCAGAGTTGCAAGGCTGAAGGTCAAAGGAAAGTCTGTCTGTAAGTACTCCCAAGGAAAAAAGACTGATTGAAAAATAATATCCTGATTTTGTTTTTTATGGTGAATTGTAAACTATTACTTTCCTAAGTAACCCTCAAGATTACATTCTGTTTGAAATGATGCTGGTATTATTTGGAGCCAAGTCAACTGTACCAAACAGCAACTCACAAGGTGCATTAAGCAAGACAATGTGACATTTGTTAAAGAATGGACATACAGCTTGTTGTTGTTGTTATGTGCCGTCGAGTCACTTGCGACTCATAGTGACTCTATGTGCAACAGCCCTAAACTCTGCTCTGTCCTGTGTCAATCGCACACACATCCCAATTACCCCAGTCACTGAATCAATCCACCTCATAGAGGGCCTTCCCCTCCTCTGTTGTCCCTCCACCCTACCAAGCATGATGTCCTTCTCCAAGGTCCAGTCCCTCCTTATAACATGTCCAAAGTATGTTAGACGGAGCCTCAGAATCCTTGCCTCCAAGGAGCCACCCGGTTTAACACTTTCCAGGAGGAATCTATTTGTTTTCCTAGCAGTCCATGGTACTCTCAACAGTCTTCTCCAGCACCACAGCTCAAAGGCATCAATTCTCCTTCTATCCTACTTGGTCATTGTCCAACTTTCTGATGCATAACAAATGATAGCAAAGACCATGGCCTGTATCAGATGCACCTTAGTCTCCTGAGAGGCACCATTTCTCTTTGGTACTTTGGAAAGGTCCCTAACAGGAGACTTTCCCATGGCAATATGCCTTTTAATTTCCTGGCTGCTGGTGCCGAGAGTGTTGACTGTGGAGCCAAGCAAACTAAAGCTGTGAACAATCTCAATCTCTTCACCATCTATACTGATGATGCCAATTGGCCCATTGGTGAGAATCTTAGTCTTCTTGACCTTGAGCCTCAGTCCATACTGAAGGATGCAGTCCTTGACCCTCTGCAGCAAGCACTTCAGGTCCTCCTCAGTTTCAGCAAGCAGGGTGTGTCATCTGCATAACAAAGGTTGTTGATAGATCTTCCACCAATCCTGACACCACATTTCCCCTCATAGAGCCCAGCCTTCTGGATGATCTGTTTTTCATACAGATTGAAAAGGTATGGCATCCATGGCATACACACTTCCCAATTTTGAACCATACAGTGTTTCCTTGCTCTGTTCTGACAAATGCCTCTTATGCCTCTTGGTCCAAGTATAGGTTTCTCATTAGCACAATCAAGTGTTCTGGGATTCCCATTCTCCTCAGAGTCAGCCACAGTTAGTTATGATCCACACAGTCAAACACCTTTGCATAGTCAATGAAACACAGATATACATGCCTCTGGTATCCCTTATTTTCATCTAAGATTCATCTAACATTAGCTACAATATCCCTAGTACAACAACCCCTTCTAAACCCAGCCTGGACTTCTGGCAGTTCTATGCTGATGTGCTGTTCCAGTTGTTTTTGGATAATCTTCAGTAGAAACTTGCTTTCATGTGAAATCAATGATATTGTTCTATAGTCTCCACACTCTGTTGGGTTACCATTCTTTGGGATGGGAACAAATATAGATCTCTTCCAGTCAAGTCAAGTCGTTTTTCTCCAGATTTCTTGGCACAACTTGGTGAGCATGTCCAGGGCAGCATCTGTTAGCTGAAATATGTCAATTGGTATACTATCTATTCCTGGGGCTTTATTTTTTGCCATTTCCTTCAAAGCAGCCTGAACTTCTTCCTTCATCACCATAGGCTCTTGTTCATGCTCTTACGGTGTTTCATGAAATTCCTCTGTGTCTGCCAATTCCTTTCGATACAGTGACTCAGTATACAGCTTAGGGAAACAAATAGAAAGTTTTGGAAGAGGATTACACAAATACATTGTTGTTGTTTGATACCACTAAACTGGTTTGGACTCAGAGAGACCCTATATACAATAGGACAAAATCTTGCCCGAGTACACACCATCCTCAACTTCACTGTTAGTTTTGTTTATATTTTTTATTATTACTTGGCAATTATAGATTTTCTTCCTTTCTATATAAACTTTAGAAACACTTCATTGTTATCTAATATGGCTTTCTCACACCCATTAGTGAGTCAACATTCCACCCTAATCCTCACCAGAACCAAGAACAACAACAACATAGAGAGAGCTTTTTTTGGCCTAGTATATAGAAAGTGATGCTACCGAGCCAAAGGTGGATGATTTTAATCTGTGGCACTCAGGCCTGGTTTTAATTGGTTTTGGTCAAACACTCTATACCAGTGGCATAGAACTGATCTGACCATTTGCTGTACACTGGTAACTTGTGGTTGCTGTGATGCTAAACACTGTGCCACTGATGTGTCATATGCGATAATGGTTACCCATGGTGGACCATGTTTGGTGGAGCTCCCCAGTTAAAACAAGCTTGGAAGCAGGAGTGGCATTCACTTCCGAAATGGCTTTTCTCTGGAAACTCAATGAAAGTGGAGAAATAATGAAAGTTATACAAGTGTTCAGGTCTTTTATTCATAGGGTCACTATGAGTCATCTACAACTCAATGACACTTAACAATAACAACAATAATATGGCTTTCTAGGATTTTTCTTAAGAATGCATAAAATACATAAATCGAATTAGAAAAAATGACATCATTACAATTTGATCTTATCTATGAAAATGAAATATGTCTATATTTAATTATTGTGGTTAAGTACCATATGCCAAGTGTGACACATAGCAACCCTATAAACAACAAATTCTGTTTCATCCTGTGCCGTCCTAACAATCTCTGGCATAGTTAAGTATATTGTTGCAATCATTGTGTCAATCCATCTGGTTGTAGATCTTCCTCTCTTTGGCCAACTCTCTGACTTTCCAAACATGATGTCCCTCTCCAAAGAATAACCTCTCCTAGAATTATGCCCAAGGTATGTGAGATTAAGCTTTATCAAGTAGTTCTCTGATTCCACCTCTCTAAGACTGATTTCTTTGTTCTTTTGGCAGTTCACAAGATATTCATCAGAATTCTTCTCCAACACTAAAGCTCAAAGGCAGCATTTTTTTCTTCTGTTGTTTGTATGCATTGACTCGTTCTCGGCAGCATAACAAGTGATTGAAAAGGCCATGGTTTAAATCAGGTACACCTTAGTCCTCAAACTAACATCATTGTTTTGCAATAATTTAGTAAGCTAACCCTGACAGCAGACTTTCCCAGTTAAATATGTCTCCTGATCTATTTTCAAGACTGTGAACTCTGGTACTGCTGATAGGTCCAAGAAAGATGATGTTGTTGACAGTTTCAGTCTTTTCTCCATCTATCTAGTTATTGTCTATTGGTCCAGTGGGGAGAATTTTTGTTTTCTTGATACTGAAATGCAATACGTATTGAAGATTGTATTTTTTTATCTTCTGCAATAAATGTTTCAAGTACTTCTTACCTTCAGCAAGCAAGCTTTTGTTATCTGCATATCACAGGTTATTGATTAGTCTTCCTCTGATCCTTATGAGACATTCTTCTTCATAGAGTCCAGCTTTTCTAATGATTTTCTCAGCATACAGATTGAACAGGTATGGAGAAAGGGTACAGCCCTGGTGTACACCTTTCTTAATTATGGGCCAAGTAGTGTTATAGTGTTTTTGTCAATCAACAATCTCTTGGTCTAGGTATAAGCACTGCATAAACACAATTAAATGTTCTGGGATTACCATTCTTTAAAGTGTTAGCCATAGAGTGTTATAATCAACAGAGTCAAATGCCTTCACATAGTGCATAAAGTACAAATAGATGTTCTACTGTATTTAATTAGATCTTTGATTTTTTTCCCCCTCAATGGTTTGTGGCTTTCTCTATACAAATTCTATGACTATTTTAGACTTATTCTCACTATTTAATGTTTTAGTACTACTGTAAGTAGTATTTCTTCTTTTATAAAATTCAAGTTCACCCTGCTGTGATTCCGTCCTGCACAGCTGTTCTCTGCAATGAGTCACAAGCGACTCGATGGCACATAACACCAACAAGAAGCATCTTCAAAGAAAAAATCCTAACTCCCCAAATAAGATGAAGATCAGAATCATAAGTAAAGTGTATGATTTACAGTACATATATACTCACATATCCACACACACATAGTAAAGGAGGCAGTGGGCAGTTCAATCCATAACGGTTTGTAACTGTTCTGGTTTAGAGAAAGTTATCTTAGTTTGTTAATACATTTTACATTATATATAAATTTATAAGATTTTCATTTACACTTATATTAATACAGCTTTCTATTTCTGAAATATCTTGCCTTAATTATTTTACATGTATTTTGTTTATACAAATGTATATTTGCTGTACAGAGGTATCTGATGGTTGCTGTGATGCAGAACACTGTGACCCTGATGTGTCAAATGTGATAATGGTCACCCACGCTGGAGAGTGTTTGGTGGAGTTCCCCGATTAAAACAAGCTTTGATGCAGGAGTAACATCCACCTCCGAAATAGCTTGCCTCCAGAAACCCTATGAAATTGGAGAAACGATAAGTGTTACACAATTGTTCAGGTCTTTTGTTCACAGGGTCGCTATGAGTCGCCTATGACTCAATGGCACTTCACAAGAACAAATAAATATATATTCTTGTATATTTTAAGTATTTTAATAATTTTAGAGTCTTTCAGGCAGTTCCTCACCTCAAACTCACTAAACTAATTGCTGTAGAATTGGAACCAATTCATAGCTAACTCTCCAGAGGGTTTTCAGAGCTTATAAATCAGATGAGAGGAAATTAACCATCTTAGCTTTTGCAGAGTAGCTAGTTAACTCAAATTGCATATCTCTGGTTTGACAGCTCAATTCTTTACTTACTAGGTCACCAGAGCATAAAAAAGAGCTACATCTGATTATAGTTCAAGGAATACTAGAATGTGAAATAAAAGAAGAATTGGTGGAATTCGGGGATGTAATAAGATACTTACTCAAGATATATGCAATTTGATTACTTGTCAGGTCACTAACTAATTTCTATCAAACTTTAGATCTTTCTAAAATATACACTCACAGCTCTCAAACAATTTTATCATTTTCAACTCTTGCTATTTAGCAGAGAATGTCATAAGAATACATTTGAATGTAACATATAAAACCCAAACCACACCCAGTATACTTGCAAGTGCTTTAAAATAACTTCCCAAATTATCTTCTTAATTTTTACCAGACATAATAAAGTGTTTGAATACAGCCTAAAAATAAGTATTTATAAGCACTCAGTGTGAAGAACAGCTGCTACAACCTTAAAATAGTGTATTATATGCATTGCTCCTCATAAATGTTTTTAAATGCTTATTAAAGAGTAAAAAAAGACAACTTTATCCGAAGAATCCTATTCCGAATGCTATAGCACATCTGTAGTGTATGTGTCATAAATATATATTGAAATTCCATGTAACTAATAGGAGAGTTACAAATGATATCCAAGAGGAAACAAATCTTTTGAACTGCAGTGCATTTTTCACTTTAGAATTATAATGATCAACAAGGATCCATAAGAAATCATTACCCGAAACTGTAATAAATCCTCTGCCCTCACACCATAAGCACTTAAGAAGATCTTGGGGCCACAGCAGCAAGGCTTATATTTCACCTTGTCTTCAGATCATCTAAGATATTACTTCGATGAGCCTGTAATAAGCTTAACTCATATTTCTATGCATGACTGCAACTAAAATCTATTGCCAGGGGGCTGAAAAATTCAATAACAATTGTTCTCCACACTGCAAGAGAATTGAAATGGCCAAAGGCATCATCAAATACAAGTATAATATTAGTGACACCCGATAACTTTTCACCTTTAACCGTTGAAGAGAGGGAAGCTGTAGAATATGCAGCCTTTCAAAGTAGATCTTGATATTTGTCTTCATTTATGTATCCTGCATTAAATTATCTCTCAGGCCCATTAGTCACACTGTTCCTGGGCAGAGAGAGGTCAGAAAGCACCAGAACATAAGTTTCATTCCACTTTTCAGCAAATATATAACATTTGCTCTCATGTAGTTTATATTTGAAACATTATCATGGTAATACCTATGTAAATTAATAATTTAAATTGAATGTCATATCATAGTTTCTTGCTAAGAGGGAAAATAAGAGGCAGGGAAATAAAGAAAGATAAAAAGGAAAGTCTCATCATTTCTAAAGTCAAGTTCAAGAGTGACTTGAAACAATAAGACTCAGAGAAAGCAACTTATGAAATGCATATGCAAAGAAATACCGCTAAACTCAACTGAAAAATTTGCCCACTGGCCTGATTCAGTATTGTGATTTTGAAGTTTTATTATGTATTATTAAAATACAAAGCCTGGGTGCTAGCATCCAGGAGTAACAAATATGTCACCAAAACTTATGGACCAAGAGTATATGTGTTTCCCAGCTGACTAACCTAGGTTTTCCCAAAAATTATACTACAATACAATACAAAATATTTCAGTAGAAGCTGTCATTTTCAAGATCATAATTTTTTATAATTAATAATAATATGCACTAAGTGCATATTATGGAGTTCTAGTACCATAATGTCTAACATAAGTTAGTAACCAAAAGATCAACATTTTGAATCAATTAGCTGTTTCAAGAGAGAAAGATGAGAAGTTTTCTTTCATAATGATTTCTAATTTCAGAAACCCACCATGTTGTTGTTGTTGTTATGTACTTTTGGGTTGCTTGTGACTCCTCGAAGGGACCAACCCGCTCTGTCCTGTGCCAACCTCACTGTCTCTGACACACCTACTCCTATTACTCCAAATACTGAATTGATCCATCTCATTAAGCATCTTCCTCTCTTGCACTGTCCCTCCACTCTCTCAAACATGATGTCCCTCTAGAAGGAATGGTCCATTCTTGCAATATGCCCAAAGAATGTTAGATTAAGCTTCAGAATTCTTGCCTTCAAGGAGCAGCCCGGTTTCCCTCTCTACAGGACAGATCTGTTTGTTTTGCTAGCAGTCCATGGTATACTCAATATTCTTTCTCCAGCACTACAGCTCAAAGGCATCAATTCTCTTTCTATCATCCTTAGTCACTGTCCAGCTCTCTGATGCATAGTACACAATTGCGAAGTCTAGAACCTGGATCAGGTGCATCTTAATCTCCAGTCTGAAGTCGTTGCTCTTCAGTGCTTTGGAGAGGTCCCTGACAGTTGACTATCCCAATGCAATTCATCTCTTGATTTCCTGGTTGCTGGTACCAAGAGTGTTGACTGTGGAACTGGGCAAACTAAAACTGTTAACTATTTCAATCATTTTATCATCCATAATGATGCTATCTCACTCGTGGTGAGAATCTTTGTTTTCTTGATGTTGAGCTTCAATCTATATTGAAGGCTTCAGTCCTTGACCTTCTGCAGCAAGCACCTCAGGTCCTCCTCAGTTTCAGCAAGCAGGGTTGTGTCATATGCATAACTTAGGTTGTTGATGAATCTTTTACCAATCCTGAAACCACATTCCTCCTTGTACAGCCCAGCATCCTGGATGATCTCTTCCGCATACAGATTGAGATGGTATGGAGACAGAATACATCCCTGGTGGACACTCTTCCCAATTTTGAACCAGTATATCCTTGCTCTGTTCTCATGACTGTGTCTTGGTTCAAGTATAGGTTTCATATAAGCACAATAGTAATAGGTTTTGTTTTGTCTGTAGAGTAAGTAGAATTATTCCATAGAGTGTTTATGATTGTGACTTTCGAAAAACAGATCATCAGATGTGTGTTTTAAGACACCTCTGAGTGGATTTGAACTGACATAATTTCCACTAGTAGTTTAGTGTTTGACTATTTTGCACTACTCAGTGGATGTTCTGTTAGGTATTTGAGAGAAAATAAAATTAGTAATATCCTCTCCCTTTCCTTGATGACATCACAACCTGGAAAGGAAACCACAGAAAGAGACACAAATACTGGAATGACTTAAGTGTGATGATGGATAGACAAAGCAGATGGTTGGTCCACCAAAAAAATAGACTCAACTCTTGTATTTCTACCAAAAGAGAATGTTAATAAACTACACTAGTTAAATTAAATCTTACAACTACTGGGAAAGAAAGTCTACTCTCAAACCAAATGAGTAGACACTCTTAACCTACATTCAGACTACTTCTTTTTAATATTCTTCATTCTATCTTTAATAGTAAACTCTACAGAAGCCTCCTACTTTATTGCTACTAGTCAATTAATAACCACAGATAAAGTTTTATTTCACAAATAAGTTTTGAATTTCAAAATCACAAACAAACCAAGCCTCTCAAATCACTCAGCAACTAATTTTTAAAGATCTTAGTCAGAAATCTGAAATAGATCTAATAGTTGTTCCTCTTTATATTGTTGTTGTTGCTGTTATATGCCATCAAGTCACTCGTGACTCATAGTCACCCAACATACAACAGCTCTGAGCCCTGCTCTAACTTGAGCCAATTTTACTGGATCTGACACACCTAGTCCCATTTCCACAGTCACCAAGTCAATCCATTCCATCTAAGATCTTCTTTTGTGCTGTCTCTCTAGTCTTCCAATTATAATGTCCCTCTCCAAGGATTGGTCCCTCCTTGTAATATGCCCAAAGCATTTGAGATAGAGCTTCAAAATCCATTCTTCCAAGGAGCTGCCTGGTTTCACTCTCACCACAAGAACCTGTTTATTCTAGCTGTTCATGTTATATTCAATACTCTCTTCAGCATCACAACTCAAAGGTATTAATTCTTCTTCTGCCATCTTCAGTCATTGTCCAGCTATCTGATATATAACAAGTAATTGCAAAGACTATAGCCTGGATCAGGTGGACCTTAGTATCTAGACTGACAACATTGCTCTTCAGTACTTTGAAGATGTCCCAATGCAAGTCATCTTTTTATTTCCTGGCTGCTGGTACCAATAATGTTGTGTGTGGAGTCAAGCAAGTCAAAGCTGTTAACAATATCAATCTCTTCACTCACTGTCTATCACGATGCTGCCAATTGGCTCCAGTGATGAGAATCTTTGTTTTCTTGATATTGAGCTTCAATCCATATTAAAGGTTACAATGATTGCAAATGTCACAGGTCCCCCTCAGTTTCACCAAGCAAGATTGTGTCATCTGCATAATATAGTTTGTTGATGACTTTTCCTCCAATTCTGATGCCACAGTCCTTCTCATAGAGCCCAGCTTCCAAGATGATCTGTCTCACAAGTAGACTGAAAAGTTAGGGAGATATGATACACCTTTGGTGTACACCTTTCCTGATTTTGAACCATATAGTGTTTCTTGCTCTGTTCTGATGACTGCCTCTTGCTCCAAACGTAGATTTTGCATAGGCACAATTAAGTGTTCTGGATTCTCATTTTTCTCAGAGTTAACCACAGTTTGTAGTGATCCACACAGTCAAATGCCTTTTCATAGTCAATGAAACACAGATAGACATTTTTCTAGTGCTCTCTGCTTTCAGCTAAGATCCATCTAAAATTGGCTATGATGTTCCTATTGCTATGGCCTCTTCTATATTCAGCCTGCACATCTAGTAGTTCTCTGTTGATATGCTGTTCCAGTCATTTTTTTTTATTCTTTCCAACAGAATCTTGCTTATGTGTGATAGTAACGATATTGTTTGATAATGTCTACACTCTGTCAGGTCATCATTTGTTGTGTTTTGTTGTGTTTTGTTTTGTTTTTAATGGAAACAAAATTAGTTCTCTTCTAGTCAGTTGGCCAGATGGTTGTCCTCTAGATTTCTTGGTACAACTTGGTGAGCACATCCAGAACAGCATCTGTTTGTTGAATTGTCAATTGATATGCAATCAGTTCCTGGGAACTTGTTTTTGTTAATTCCTTTGGAGCAGCTTGATTTACCTGCTATTTTAATACAATGAAGTTTGTGTCTTCCAGGCTTCAAGTGTTATTCATTAACCAGATGTCTCTACAATGGCCCCATGTTATTTAACATTGCCTCCTCACCCTATGCCTGTCAACCTATTTAGCAGTAGCCAGAACATTTAAAAACCCACTAAAGTAAGAGCTTAAAGACATACAAATCCATTGTAGGCAGGACAACACCGAATTCCAGCATCAATCAGCTAAAGTGGTCATTATACAAAACCCTAAATGATGTTAGGGACTTGAACTCTCCAAGGGGGAATGTTAGGGTTAGAAATAAGAAAAGAGGCAAAATTTTATGCCTCTTAAGCTATCAGAACCAAGAAGCCAATATGGACATGCATAGAATTTACACTTTGGGTGCATGACTGATGTTAGAAGTAGAGGACACTTTGGGCACATGAATGACATCAGAGAACAGGGATCAGAAAGGGAACCATTCATTAAAATTTCAACTCTGTGTGGCACATCTCATTGGCCCAGACTAGCACCAAAGCCCACACAGAAAAGGAGACCATAAATATGGCCTCATCTCTCTAGCAAGTTGACTCTCTCCTCCTATTTCTTTTCACAGAAGAAGTTCTGTCCCTTTGAGTATGTAATTTCTAATAAGTCTATCTTTTCTATTTTACCTTCAAAAAATTACAAGTGTGATGATGGAATTGTGAACTTCATACTGCATGATAAGAGGCTAAACAGAAAGCCTATTTTTCAGGCAGCAATTTCAAGGATCTGTAACAATTTGGAAGAAGAAAAATCTCTAAAATACTAAATATGGCAAACATAGATGTAAGAAAAGATTTTTTTTTCCTCTCGCCATAACAGAAAAGTAAACTAAGGATGAGCTCTGTTGGTCTAGTGAATAAGAAGTCACACTAATGAGATTTCACATACATAGTAAAGAAAACTCACTCTCAAAATTTGTTATATCCACAGGAATGGCGTTCAAGATTAGCAATACATAATTTTGAGGGGCACAATGGAACACATAACAGTTATTTGGAAAGTGAGGCCCTTTTGGGTTGTAATTAGATGCTATTTTACATATTATTTGCAAGTAAAAGCTATAAAAAACAGGTACTTATTGGAGGGTGAAAAAGAAAGTTTAACAAAGCATACAAAGCATTTTCAGTTCTCTTAAGTCGATGGCCTAAGGTCATGCAAGGATAGGAAACCATATTCTGTTGGTTTGGCATTAAAAAGAAAAATGAGTGGTTTGGGTCAAAGTCTGTGATTTTTTGACATATAAAAATTGCAGAAAACAAACACACATCCCAGAATTGCAAAAGTCTTTTAGAATCTTTCCTTTTTGACTAAAGGAAACCTTCCTCTTATTGTCCAAAATGATGGAGAGAAAGCCCTCTAGTGACTTAGTCAGAATGGTTGAGCTGCTGACTTAAATTTTACAACAATGAAGGAATATTAAAAAAATAATGTTAACTGAGGGAGGGGGAAGGGAAGAAAAGGGGGTAAAAATGTGCCATAATGTATGAATGAAAATCTAACTTTTCTATATATTTTTATTAACATCACAAATAAAATATTTCTTTAAAAAATGTTTAAATTCTAGCGGCTCCACCAGGGGTTTTTTTTGGGAAAAATCATCTTCAGTAAAACTGAGTCAAAAACTAGCCGTTTCAAAAGCTGAATTGTGTCATTCTGTTACATTGTATTTATATGCAGTGAAGGTAGAAGAATTCATAGCTGACCCTCCAGCAGGCTTTTTAGAGGATATAAATTACACAGGAAGAGATTGCTCATTTTTTCCTGGATAAACAAACTATCTGTCTTCATATTGGCTGTGTAACTCTTTAGCCAATGTTTCTGTCATTTTGTGCCTTGAGTCAGAGCCAACTCATAGCTGACCTTCCAGCAGGTTTTCAGAGGCAATCTCACAAGTAGAGATTGTCCATCCTTCTCCCACGTAGGAGCTGGTATATTTGAGCCACGTGTTTTTGTGATTGCATCACAGCTTCTTACAGGTCACTGAGGAAGGACAGAACATAGTTCAGGCCAGAAACAGCTTATTGAAAAACAAACCCAAAACTGCTGGGCTGACTCTCGAGACCAGCAGCTACTTCACGTTATAGGGGAGTTTTATATTTCCTTACAAGAAAATTGAGAGTTAAGATGTTCATAGCTACTTGGTACAAGATAAGGGGGCAGGTCAGGGGTCAAGATAAAGTTGCAGCTCCTGCGTTGATCATTTCTGTAGGTGTTCTGGGAAGGGGAGAGAGAGCAGTTCTGTGGCTCTAACATTCCAGCCCTGGTTATAAGATTGAGGCCATTGAACTTCTCTTCTATAACTGCTTCCTGCTGGATGGTGGCTACAATCTAAAAGAAGGAAAGGCAGTTGGTTTTAGACAGTGAAGTTGGCAGATGTGATGATGGAGGGTAATGTTTGGCACCTAGTTGATAATATGAGTTGTTCGCAGAATGTGTGGTTGGCAGAGGCAAGAATCAAATATTAAGATTAAGGAAATTATTAGAAGAGGTAGGGGAGAAAGTAGGGTTGTCAAAATTCAAGAGAGAAGACTTGCTTATGACTTTACAGCACCTAACAACAACAGAGCAATGATGGCCTTTTTTTGTTTTGGGTTTGTTTGTTTGCTTGTTTTTAATAGGGGTCGGGGACAGAGCATTTTGAACTAGGTATTCTGTAAGTATAGAGATTTTGGAGGTTAAAAAAGTACATATCCAGACTTTAATCTAGTTGGGTCTGCAAGCAGTGGTAAACTGAGCTGCCACAGGTGAAGAATACCTCTGATTTAGAGCTTTGAGTGTTATTATTTGACAAGGAAACAATGTGATTACAATTAGCAGAGGAACCATTGCCTACTGCTTTTGTGCCCTAATTCAAAGTAGGTAGGTAACATTTGAGGTAGGGAGAAGGAATATATTGTTTACTAGCTGACCTATTAATTTTGTTGAGGTTTGAGGTGTAACCTTTTGAAGTTTAATTAGGTGGAAGAGGAGTGGCTATGCTACTCTCTTGTAGAGGGAGACAAAATTAACAGTTTCAGTGAGGGTTGCGCCAGCATTATTAAGAACTTAAAAGATGGTATTTGGAAGTGTTTTATAGAGGTTTCTGAGTTACTTGGCTGGGTGAGTATTGTTTTTTTAATTGATGGGTGTTAGACTTTCTATACTTTTAGGAGAAAATTTGCTAATAAAGATTAGCTATTACTTTAAACAGCCTAGCTTTGCGCAGTGGCAATATCGTAGCCAGTGAGGTTTATCCGAGGCGCGATTATTGCTAATTGAAAACATTAAACAGCCTGCTATATACTTTTTAACTTTGGGGGTATGTTAAGGCTTACTGGCATTGAGTTACTACTATTGGGGTGAAAAGAACTTTAGTATTTATTTTTGATAATAAGTCTCTTTTTAATAAAAGTTCAGGAGTTTTAGATATAACTAGAAATTTGTAGGAAAATAATACTCTATTTTATATATAATTTAAGAAAAGAGCTTGATATTTATTCATAGGTAATTTTTTTTTTAATTCTCACAATAGTAAATTGGTGGGGGGAAAGAAGGTTACTAAAAGATTGTAAGATTAAATAACTCATATTAATGTTGAGAAGAGAGTGAATTATCTCACCAGAAGCGTCCGTGCATACTCAAGTCTTCTCTGGGCGTATGGTGATGCTGTGTTGAATACTTGTTGTAGCCTTGAGGGAGCTAGGGCCCAGTTAGTCTGATTGCTCTTCTGCCACCAGATTGCTCTTCTGCTTGGTGATTACTGAGCGAGGTGTTTATGAGAACTGCATTGGAAGCAAGTGGCAGGAGGCTTCCTTTTTGTCCTTTTACTCTCTTATAGCATTTCTTGGTATTTATGGCTCGTGTGACCTTGACTAAGGCATTTTACACTGAAAGTAAAGCTTTGGTTTGAGTTTTCAGGCACATTTGCTGGATAAATATATATATTGTGTGATAGCAATTTTAAGAAATTTGGCTTTTAGCTAGATCCTCTCTTCCTCTTCTAACTTTCTATAGTTGAACATTGAAATAGCAGCAGTTAAAAATTAGTTTTGAGTTACCTTGGTGGCATAAAGCTTTTTTTCTGAGGTTTTCTTCTAGTATCAGGGGCAGAAAAATTGATAGAATGAGAATATATTACTACCTTTTTTTCTCATGAGCCTTAGGGTTTAAGTTAATTTTAAAAGTTGCAGAGTTCTTTATATTTGGAAAAATATTATTTTTGTTTTACCTTTAGCTGAAAATTTAACATGGGTGGAAAAACACTAAGGAAAATAGAAACAAAACAAAACTATTAAATTTAATTTAATATGAACAAAAAAGCCCTATATACATGTGTTGGCTTATCTTTGTAAACTTTTTGTTCATTGCCACCACTTCCTATAGATCTAGCAGCTGCCACTTGAGAGAGGAGGGATATAGAAGCTTGGCAGATTTGCCTGTGTATCTTGGTCTGGAGTACGGGGTGGGGGAGAACGGTATGTGGGAGTATCTGATAGGTTGGGATCAGAAAAAAAAAAGTGAGATGATGTTTTATTTGCAGGTCAGGGTTGAAAAAGGAAGAGAAAAATATTTCACTTGCAGAATATTTTTTTCTTAAGACTTCTTTTTAACTAGGAAGTTAGTTATGGAGAGCTAAAAGGCTGAGAAAGATGAGTAGAAAGTGAGAGAGAGAGAAGCAGAGTGTGAAAAAGTTTGGGTCTGAGAGAGGTCAGAGGTGAGGAAAAAAAGGAGAGGGGTTTTGAGTCAGAGGTGGACAAGGAGAAGGCCTCTTGTGGTGAGGCAGCATTTGCATATGGCAGAAGTGGGAGAGAACTAATAGAAGGTGCGGTGAGATCAGTAGGATCAAAGGTGAGAGGGAATTTTGACTAGGAAGGGGAGAGGACTTAGAAAGAGCTAAACACTTGGTAAGTATGGCAGTCTTGACAGAGAGAAGGACAGAGAGCAGAGACCAAAGAAGGCCTAAACAGGGCATTTCGGATCATTTGCATTTGTATTGGTAAAATTTGTTGAGGTCTCTATGAGTGTTGAAATCAAATGTCCCATTTTGGGGCTGTTGAGACCTATTATTTAATTGTTACTGTGACTATGCAGTGTTTTGTAATGACAGAGTATCAAGGGAGCAGAGGAGATACCCCAGTGGAGTGTCTGGGAATGCAAGATTGGCTCCCTCCCATGAGTAGGGAGGGAGATAACTTGTGGGGGTTTCTAAAGAGAGAAAGTGAGGGTTCCTGGAGAGAGAAATAAGGAGGGGCAATGGAATCCTTTATTTCCTTTTAGTCCTCATGAGAAGAAGGTCTGATCACAACATGGGCATCCCCAGCATCAGCTGAGGAATTACCTGGCCTAGCCCTAGGAATTTTAGACTCTGAAGAGAGTGGGAGACTATAGAAAGGAGAACCATCGTTACTTACCCCAAATTAGTCCTGTGGCCAGCAACAGAAAGAGGCAGAAAGCTTTGGAGAAGGGCATCCTCTTGGTTGTCCAAAGATGGGCAGTCAGGAAGTGGATCAAGTCCACGGAGGAGTGAAAAGAATTAGGATGATTCTGCACTCCCAGGTGCCCTTAGAGCAGGAGGCAGGGACAGGAGAGGCATTGCAGAGAGGCAGAAGTCAATTTCATGGAGTGTCCAGAGAATCTCAATATGGAATCAGGGCAGATCCCAGACCCACTTCAGGTAAGCAATAGGAAATGCAGGCTGGTTGCTCACTGCCTTCCACTGAGCTTGCAAAAGATATCAAGTCTCTGTTGTCAATCAGGGTTTGCTGTCTCCCAATAGGTGCCCCTCCTGGGTTTGGGGCACAAAAAATATAAGAGCGCTGAGAAAGGACAGAACACAGTTCAAGCCAAGAAAGTCAGTTTATTGAGAAGAAACTGCCAGCTGACTCTAAAGTAGAGACCAACAGCTACTTAAAGTTAGAGTAGGTGCTTTTATAATTTATGATTTTATAAATTATTACCTAACCTGGGAGAGACTAGAGAGCATTATGATGAGTGAACTAATTCAGTCCCATAAGGACAAATATTGTATAAAACCATTATTGTAGAATGACTATGAGGATTTAAGGGATAAGGGTGGATGTAGAGGCATGAGGATGTGCAGGGGATGGAATTAATCATGAGAGTCACACAATTTATGAGTATGAGGGTCACACAATTTGATGAATAAGGGGATGAGGGAAATGGGAAGGAACTGGTGTGAAAAACAATGTAGTCCAATTTTGTGAATAAAATAGGATAATAATAAAAGAAATTAGAGTGGGGTTTTCTATTGTCTTACAAGGAAATAGGGAGTTGGGATGTACACAGCTGCTTGGTACTAGATAAGGGAGCAGGTCATAGATAGTTATTCCTGGGAAAGGGTGGTGGAAGAGTTTTGCAGACCTAATAGAGATAAACAGATTTGCAGTTGTTGTTTTGATCATTTCTGCGGCTGTTTCGGGGAAAAGGGAGGAGAGCAGCTCCGTGGCCCTAACATACCAGAGTTCCATAAGCTACTCGTCAAACTATTGGTCCCCAACAAAATGGGTGACCCAGGAGGACATTATGCTGAGCGAAATATCTCAGTCCCAAAAAAGACAAATATGGCACAATGCCACTGTTATAAAAGAGGATTGATATAATTAGATATTATTGTTATGACAGGAGTCCAGAACAAAAATAGCATAGTGGAATGGATTTGGGGGAGGGATTAAATAACAATGAAAGAATTTTTTTCTTTTTACTTTTCAAAAAGAAAACTGAATTGGGGAAGAGGGGTGGGCAGGGAGAAAAGTGCAACAATGACTAAATGGAAATCCATAGTCTCTGTAAACTTTCATTAAAATCGATTTAAAATAAGAAAGAAAAAGAAAACCAATTGGAGAGTCAGCTGTGAGTCAGTTCCAACTCCATGGCATATAACAGTAACTACTACTACTACTAACATAGTTTTAATATGATTGTCTTTGTATTTCCTGTAATTAATGCATTAGAAAACAAAACCAAACACACAAGAAAGCCTATTCTTCCCTTATCGATAACGTGGCTTAGTGACAAGAAGTTGCACTGCAATACTGAATGTACACAGTTTGAATCAACCAGCTGCTCTGCGGAAGAAGGATGGGCAATTTCTTCCTGAGTTATTAACTGCCTCTGAAAACTCACTGGAGGACCAGCTATGGGTCAGTTCCAACTGTAAGGTACACAACAACATAACAACAATCATAGATGGTGGTGGTGGTTGTTGTTGTTATGTGTCGTTGAGTCGCTTGAACTCATAGTGACCCTATGTACAGCAACTTTTAACCCTTCTCTATCCCGAGCCAACTTTATTGTCTTTCATACATCTACCCCCATTATCCCAGTCACTGAACCAATCCATCTGATTGAGGGTTTTCCTAACTTACAGGAGCAATTTTGGAAATGATTTACCAGGTACAATGATAACCTCCTCAAGGAGCCTTCATTTGATTTGCTGTTGTTGTTATGTGGCGTCGAGTCGTTTGCAACTCATAGCGACCCTATCACAATAGCCCTAAACCCTGCTCTGTCTTGCGCCAACTGCACTGCCTCTGACACACCCATCCCGATTACCCCAGTCACCGAATCAATCCATCTCATAGAGGGTCTTCCCCTCCTGCGCTGTCCCTC
>NW_006399806.1:15440830-15449891 GCF_000299155.1 Elephantulus edwardii
AACCATAGGCTTCATTGGATTTCCCAATTTCAATCTAGATCGTAGTGAAATATCCTGACAGAAGACTCAGTATGATAATAAGAGTAACTAGGATCATTTCCTTGGAAAAATCTGAAAAATAGACCACCAGGACTACTCCTTTGTACAGCATTTCTTTAACAGGTTGAATAGGCTGAATTGCTACAGAGATAGCATGTAACTAGTAATTAGATAATTAAGGATTAAAAAGCAGGTTAATGTTGCATGGTCTATAAATACCCACCACATAAAAGTATTTGTCACTTAAAGAAAAACAGGATGGAAAACTTGGAGACTGGAAAGAAGCTTAGCAAAACTTAGAATGGAAAGACAGTAAAGGACAATGATAGACAACATTACCAAACTCAGAAACTCTAGAAGTAATCTGAATTTTATTTACACTTTTTCTATTTGCAAGAGCTCCTAAGGTTTCCGTATTTAGTGTCAGACCACGTAAGTCTTTCACTGGCCTCTTGCTTGTCATGAAGATGATCTAAGTGTGATCCCATTTATATAGTCTTTTCAGAAAAAAAATCTGTTAAGATATATCCAGAGTAAACAAAAGTGAGTGTAACAAGCTTATAGAGTTTTTTTATTTTTAATTTCTAACTAAATTAGTTATTTCTCATTAAAACCTAACTGCAAGCAAATTGGATAAAAACTGTTAATATCAGAGTTTAGGTCCAAGATTTGACTCTAATTAGAAGTCAGAAGATAATAACTGAATTTTATTTCTTTTGTTTGTTTTCTGTGCATAATAGTTGCTGGTGTGAAAAACAATGTATACAAACTTTGTAAGTAAACCAGTATAAAATAAAAAAAAAATTATTTAAATAAATAAAAAAACAATGGTTGTGTTTATGTCCATTCAGCTTGGTCAAAAATCTGTGAGACATCGTGACCATATCTTACCTTATTTTCTATGGTATGTTGCATCCTGATGGTATAAAATGTAATTATTATATTTTTCAGTTGACCTACTGATGGGCTATCTGTCCTTTGAGGCCATGTTTTTGCATCTCTAGGATAAAAAAATGAGGGAGCTCTGATGACTTAGTGATAAGTAGCTGCACTGTCAACTCAAAGACACGTGGCTCAAATATACAAGCTGCTCCATAAGAGAATAATAGGCAATCTCCTTCCATGAGATTTACTGCCTCTGAAAATCTACAGTTCTGTGTCTTTTCCAACTCAAGGATACATGACAACAACAACATTGATAAAAGCAGGTAGTCTGTGAGTGTAAATTCTAAAATAGTCCTTCATTACTGACAAAAGAATTTCCCAGTATTTTGTAGAAATATATTTAATGCTAGCCCAAAACTGTGAGAAACGTTCATTTAGAGCAAGGGTCAGAAAACTATGGTCTATGTATGGATGGCATCTGCTCTAGTGCTTGTTTGTTTAAGTACAGTTTTATTGGAATATAGCCATGCCCTTTTATACATAGTTTATGGCTGCTTTCACACTAGACCAGCAGAGTTGAGTAGTTTTGAAGAGACCTTATAGCTCACAAGCTAAAATATTTATCATCTGGCCGTTTATAGAAAACGCTAAACTATGGACTCTAGGGTCAGCCTTCTTGAATTCAAACCTTGGCTCTGCTACTCACCATCTGTCTGATTGTAAATAAGCACTTAACCCTCTTACACTTCCACTTACTCATCTGAAAAATGTGACAATGTCTATAATGTGTACACTCTAGAATAAGCACCCTAATTTTAACTGCTGTTTCTGGTATTTTTATGACTACAATCAAATAACCAAGTAAATACATTGTTTTGGACAAAGATTTTAAATATTACATGTAATTTGTCTGGATTATACACACATTAACCATCACTGTTTGTTGTTGACTATAGCAAGCATTGTGCAAAATGCTTTATACATATTGTTATTTACTTCTTAAAATAATCTTCTTATTGTCAGGTACCATCAAGTGAGTTCCAACTCACAGTGATTGTATGTACACAGAAAAAAAAATACTGCTTAGTACTGCAACTTTCTCATAATCACTGATTGCTATGTTTGAACCTATTGTTAAAGTAACTGTGGTAATTATCTCCCTGATGGTATTCTTTGTTAATGGGTCTCTACCAAGTGTGATGCCCTTCACCTTGGACTTGGTTTTGCTGATAACATGTCCAAAGTACATGAGTTGAAGTCCTTACTTCTAAGCAGCATTCTTGTTGATGAATTGGTTTGCTCTTCTGACAGTCCATGGTATATTATATATTAATCGTCAATACAATCTTGCACATCAAAAATTTTAAGCAGAATTAATCACTACATTAGGAAAAAATAAAAGGTGAAATTTAATATATACTCATATAGAAAACTTTGCTGACCTAGTAATAAAGAGTTGTGCTGCTAATCCAAAAATCTATGATTTTTAATCCACCAGATACTCTTCCAGAGACAAACGGACAGTCCCCTCTCACATGATTTACACTTTGAAACTCATTGGAAGATTAGCTATGAGTTGGTTATGACTCAGTGGCCCATAACAACAACAAACTATGCTTTTGTACATGAATATCATGTTGTTGTTGTTGTTGTTGTTACATGCAATCAAGTTGCTTGTGATTCACAACAACCCAATGTACAATAGCTCTGAACTCTGCCCTATTCTGAGCCAATTTCATTGTCTCAGACACACCTAACCTCATTACACTCATTACTGGGTCAATCTATCTCATCTGTGATCATCCTCTCCTGTGGTCACCCTCCACCCTTCCAAGAATGACTTCCTTCTCCAAGGACTGGTCCCTCCTGTCCACATTTCCAAAGCATGTAAGAGGAATTTTCAAAATCCTAGCCTCCAAGGAGAAACTTGATTTCACTTTCTCCAAGATAGACCTGTTTGTCCTCTTGGAATGCCACTGTACATTTAATATTCTTCTCTAGCGCCACAGCTCATAGGCGTCAATTCTTCTTCTGTCATCCTTCATCATTGTCCAGTTCTCTGATTCCTAGCAAGTAATTGTAAAGGCTATGATCTAGACCAGGTTTACCTTAGTCTCTAGACTGATATCATTACTCTTTAGCACTTTGGAGAGAGGTCCCTGAGAGCAGACTTCCCAGTGCAATTCATCTTTTGATTCCCTGACTGATGGTGCCAAGAGTGTTGATTGTGGAGCTGAGCAAAGTGAAATTGTTAACAAACTCAATACCATTTGTCATGGTGCTGCTAATTGGCCCACTGATGAAAATCTTTGTCTTCTTGATATTGAACTTCAATCTATATTGAAGACTACAGTCCTTGACTTTCTGTAGTAAACACTTCAAGTCCTCCTCAGTTTTGGCAACCAGATTGTGTCATCTGTGTATCACAGTTTATTGATGAGTATTCCTCCAATCCTGATTCCACATTCCTCCTCATAAATCCAAGCCATTTGAATGCTCTACTCTATATGCAAATTGAAAAGCTATAGACACAGGATATATCCGTGATGCACTCCTCTCCCAAATTTGAGCAATGAAGGGTTTCCTTGCTCTGTTCTGAAGACTGGTTCCTGGTTTAAGTCCTGATATTTGTTTCAAGTTAGAATAACACTATTTCCTGAAGTTAAAGGGAAATTATGTGTCATCAGGTGTATATAGAAGTCTCCTGAGTAGACAACTGTTAGGTTGCATAGATGAAAATCCTTGAAGGCTTTAGGAAGTATGCTAAGCTGATGAGGACCTGAGAGAAACAATGAAATAATGTTTCCAGGCATGAGAACTCTTCTATCATAATCAGACCTATTATAAAGGCATGGGAACTTTAGTAACTTGCTATCTTGTACAATGTTCTAAAGGTTGTCAGAGATAGAGTTTTAGGCTTGATCTGTTTCTTAACCATTGTTCTACACTGCCACAGAAAAAAAGCTCACAACAGTAAAAATCTAACTCAAAAGAATTAATTTTACTTACTCTTCAGTGTGTGGGATTGTGGGAATCAATTGCACTCCATTCAACATACTTTTAAAAGTACCAACTAAATGATAAAATATTTCAGTGCTGTGGAGATACAGCAACATCAGTGACCCTGTAGGAATTTAAGATCAGTTAGAAAAGCCAGACAGAACATAAATAATAGAGTATGGCAGAGATAAATACTGTAAGTAGAAACAATATGTTCTGACAATATTTTCAGTAAGGATGAAGAAGTGAAAATGACTTACCCTGTAGTTACCTCTGGCATCAATTCCAGAAATTCTTGAAGCTCATTCTTGCAACTAAGCTATATCAGAACTCACTTGAATTTTTATAAGGGATACTTTATTTACCAAATGACTTCTAATTTCTGGCCACAGATGCATGCTACCAGAATGGGATATATAACACTTGAATCTGATGGAAAATTATCAAAGATTAATAAATTTTAAACATGGCTTACCTCACCAAAGATATGTTGTTGTTGTTATGTGCCGTGGAGTCGTTTGCGACTCACAGCGACCCCATGTACAACAGCCCTAAACCATGCTCTATCCTGTGCCAATCTCATTGCCCCTGACAAACCCATCCCGAGTACCCCAGTCACTGAATCAATCCACCTCATAGAGGGTCTTCCCCTCCTGCGCTGTCCCTCCACTCTACCCAGCATGATGTCCCTCTCCAAAGACCTGTCTCTCCTTACAACATGTCCAAAGTATGTCAGACGAAGCCCCAGAATACCCTTGTCTCCAAGGAGCACCCTGGTTTAATCCTCTCTACGATGAATCTGTTTGTTTTCTCGGCAGTCCATGGTACATTCAATACTCTTCTCCAGCACCACAGCTCAAAGGTGTCAATTCTCCTTCTATCCTCCCTAGTCATTGCCCAACTCTCTGATGCATAACAAGTGATTGCAAAAACCATGGCCTGTATCAGGCGCACCTTAATCTCCTGAGAGACACTGTTGCTCTTGAGTATTTTGGAGAGGTCCCTAACCACAGACTTTTCCCATCGCAATACGTTTTTTTTATTTCCTGGCTACTGGTGCCAAGAGTGTTGACCGTGGAGCCGAGCAAACTGAAACTGTGAACAATCTCAATCTCTTCGCCATCCATCCTGATGCTACCGATTGGTCCAGTTGTGAGAATTTTTGTCTTCTTAACATTGAGCCTCAGTCCATATTGAAGGCTGCAGTCCTTGACCCTCTACAGTAAGTGCATGAGGTCCTCCTCACTTTCAGTGAGCAAGGTTGTGTCATCTGCATAACACAGACTGTTGATAGATCTTCCACCAATCCTAACGCCACGCCTCTCCTCATAGAGCCCCGCCTCTCGGCTAATCTGCTCTGCATACAGGTTGAAAAGGTATGGAGACAGGACACATCCCTGACGTACACCCTTCCCAATTTTGAACCATGCAGTGTTGCCCTGCTCTGTTCTGACGACTGTCTCTTGGTCCAAGTATAGGTTTCGCATTAGCACGATTAAATGTTCTGGGATTCCCATTCTTCTCGGAATCAGCACCAAAGATATAGCAGAATAAAATTCATGAAGGTGGCTGGTTCTCAGAGAAGTACCTATAAAGTATTTATTTATTTTTTAAAGTCTCAATTAGATTATAGATGTTGTACTTTATAATTCCTTCATATAAAGAAATAAATCATAACATCTCCAGCTATAGCCAAACCAAAGTGTTAAACTGTGTGAATGCAAATGCTATAAGTTCTCTGTTTAAATTATCATAATCCAATTTACTTTAAAAGGGAGAAACATCACCTGTATGGCAAAATTAAACTTTATCTCCCATAAAAACAAACAGAGATGCTGGAAAATATTGAGAAACAAAGTTAGTTTTTTTTTTACATTTTAAATAGTACTTGTAATCAGTGTAGCTCATCTGCACTAGTAAACTAAAAGAACCGTAAAGAGATTTACAATAATCAGAATTTAATTCTTAAAAATTAGAAACTCAAACTGAATGCGAGCTAATTGTAGTTTTTGTCTTTTCTTAAAAATATAGAAAATCTATTCAAATTATCTTAATCCATCCATTGGAACAAAAGCTCTGATGACTTAATGATAAGAAAGAAGCTGCGCTGCAATCCCGAAGGCATGTGGTTTGAGGCCACCAGCCAATCCATGGGAGAAAGATGGACAATCTCCGTCCAGGAGATTAAATGCCTTTGAAAACTCACCAGAGTCAGTTCTGACACAATGACAAACAACAACAACAAATTAAGTAATCATATTTAAATTTCCTAATTTTTATATTACTGGGAGAATCGGGAAGGGGTGAAAAATTGGTATATCTTCCCATTCCTTGTCTTTCTCAATAATTGACTTCTATATGAGGGGAGAAGAATTACCCGATTCTCAAATCAAAAGTAGGTGAAATGCAGAACAGAATTTTCTATTTACAATTTATATTTCTGAAACCAATAAAGCTAGATGAGCCTCTAAAATCATTGTACCAAGAAGATCTTGAAATCTTAAATTATAAACTAAGACAAACTCTTGATATCTTTGAACCAAATAATAATGCAGCTTTATTACAACGGTATATCTAACTTGAACACACAGAAAACCTGAAAGTCAAATGAGAAGCTTATTCAACAGTAAGTTTATGCTGAAGGTAGTGGAATAATTTGGGGAAAGAGTGTAAGTTGCACAATTGAAAGAATGCAGTCAATGCCTCTAGAAATTGCTAAACTGATGTAACTGTTAATTTGTACATTGTCATTAAAGTGTAAATAAAAATTTAAAAATGCAAAAGATTAACTCAAATATGGAGAGAGGCAAAGTAACTGAGATGGTCAAAGAAAATGAAAGATAAGAACAAACATCAGGTTTCTGCCAGGAGAAGGAGACTTGACTGAGAATATGGCACTCTTCCTTGACTTGACTATTTCTAACCAGATCATCTTTTTAAACAGCAGGTTTATGTACCGCTTTGTGAGTTTCACTACTTGGTCAGAAATAAACACTATTTCAGAGTCATTATGACCTCTTAAATTCTATTTATGGGCCTTGGGTTATAGAAGCTGAAAATGCCTCAAGTTCTGTAGTGCTTACAATCACCTACTCACTTCCATCCACTCTCAGTATGCCTAGACTTCTGAACATGAAAATCAATGATGACACCTTGATTCATGGCTAGCTTATAAATATAAAGCCTACTTTTGGGAAGCTCTTCTGTATTGACAACAGAACCTTATTCAGCCCCTTTTCATCACCATAAACTTCAAATATAAAAAACAAATCTTTGAAAAAGGAAAGGCACCTAATGCCAAAATTGTTAGATACTTACAGTACTAAATTATCTGTCTTTCCAATATCAATATTTTTCATTATCATTTCAAGGAAAAGAAACAACATTCTGAAGTAGTACCTATTTCAGTGTTTCTTTTTCTTCTTTTCTATGTTTTGATATTTTAATATTGTTTTTTTCTTTGGAAAAAGTTTTATATTTCTGGATAATTTTCAGCAAATTTTTAATTAAATTTGACTGTTTTCATCACAACCATTGACATCAAGTGAATTCCCACTCATGGTGTCACCCACCCCCATTGGGTTTCTAAAGCCACAAGTGTTTACAGGAGGAAACTATCCATCTTTCTCCTGCTGAGCAACTGGCTGATAGAAACCACTTTCCACTTGGCTCTGAGCATCTTCTGACGCACACACTACTGTAGCAGAAATTTACAACTTCAGAAACCTGATGGAGGGTCACTGTGTCTTGGAATCCACTCAAAGACAGTTGGCCAAGTAGCTGTCTTCAAAATTTCTTGGCATAAACTAGTGAGTACCAGTGCTGCATTAGTTTGTTTAGACATGTCAATTGGTATTCCAATTAATTCTTGGAAAATGATTTCTTGCCAATACTTTCAATATAGCTTGAACTTTTTCCTTCATTACCATTGATTCTTGAGCATAGGCCACTTTCTGACATTGTTCTAGGTCAGCCAAATCTTTTTTGATGCAGTGATTCACAGTGATGCTTCCTGTATCATTAAGCATTTTGCCCATGGCATCCTTCAGTATTGCAACATGAGGCCTGAGCTTTATTTTCAGTTTGTTTAGCTTGAAAATCGTGGTTGACTTCTTCTTTTTTTATTTTCTAACTCCAGCTTTTGGGACATTTAATTGTAATGCTTTGCTTTGTCTTCTTGACCTCTCCTTTGAAATTTTCTGTTCATCTATTACTTCAGCATTTTTCCACTTGATTTTGGATCCTGGGCATTCTAACACAATTTTCAGAGTTTCTTAATTCACCCATTTCAGTCTTTCATTTTCTCTTTGTCTTTGGAATGACATTTTGCTCTTTTCTTGTATGATATGATAAAGGAACTCATCCAATTTTGTATCATTAGTTTTCAATACTTCAAAATTATTCTTGAGATGGTTCTTATATTCAGGTGAAATGGACTCAAGGTCACTTTTGGTTCTTGTGGATTTGTTTTCATTTTCTTTAACTTCAATTTGAACTGGCACTTGAGTAATTGAAGATGTGTTTCAGAATAAGCCTTTGGTCTTATTTTAAGTGGTGATATTGAACTTCACCACTGACTCACAGAGTAGTCATTTTGAATCCTGTATAATCTTTCAAGAGAAATTCATGTATGTGGTCAACATTTTTGTCTTTTAAAAAAAGGTATTTTCAACAAATAAATCTTTGAGTGTGCAAAATTCAATCCTTAGCTTTCCAACTTTACTTACATACCAAGGCCATGTTTGGAAACTATAGAACAATATCATTAATTTCACACGCAAGCAAGGTTCTACTGAAGATTAACCAAAAACCACTGGAACAACATATCAGCAGAGAACTGCCAGATGTCCAGGCTGGGTTTAGAAGGGTCATGGTACTAGGGATATTGTAGCTAATGTTAGATGGATCTTATCTGAAAGCAGGGAATACCAGAGGAATGTATATCTGTGTTTCATTTACTATGCAAAGGTGTTTCACTGTGTGGATCATAACAAACTGTGGCTGACTCTGAGAAGAATGAGAATACCAGAACACCTGATCGTGCTAATGAGAAACCTCTACTGGGACAAAGAGGCAGTCGTCAGAACAGAGCAAGGAAACACTGCATGTTTCAAAATTGGGAAGGGCTCATGCCAGG
>NW_006399806.1:15450390-15452069 GCF_000299155.1 Elephantulus edwardii
TTGCAATCACTTGTTATGCCTCAGAGAGTTGGACAATGACTAGGAATGACAGAAGGAGAATTGATGCCTTTGAGGTGTGGAATTGGAGAAGAGTTGAATATACTATGGACTGCTAAAAAGATGAACAGGTTTGTCCTAGAGAGAGGTTAAAGCACTCTGCTCCTTGGAGGCAAGGATTCTGGGTCTTCGTCTGACATACTTTGGACATGTTGTAAGGAGGGACTGGTCCTTGGAGCGGGACATCATGCTTGGTAGGATGGAGGGACAGCGCAGGAGGGGAAGACCCTCTATGATTTGGATTGATTCAGTGACTGGGGTAATTGGGATGAGTGTACTGGAGATGGTGCAATTGGCACAGGACAGAGCAGAGTTTAGAACTGTTGTACAAAGGGTCGCAAGCGACTCGACAGCACCTAGCAACAACAACAGCCCTCCTTTGTTTCCAACTTTTACGTTCCAGTTACTGAATATTATTAATGAACTTTGATGACAGAAGTGATTAATTTCAGACTTCTAAAGCTTGTAGAATTTATCAATTTATTTATCTTTTTCTGTAATGATTAATATATATGTTTGAATTATAGTAGCAGGTTTTCTAAGTATGGATAATATCCAATTACTAACAGTGTTATACTACAGGATAGACCCTAAAATGTTATTTTTCACTATGAACAAAATATCATTTTTCTTCAGTGTATATTCTAAGCATAGCAGAACATGCAACTGATTGAAAATAGCCAATATAAGTCCATCTCAACTGACTAATACCTAAGAGGGCAATCTTTTTGCCTTGCATTTTTTAAACTTCCAATTGTCTTAGATTCATCTATCATCTATCCCATTGTTCTAATTATTAACAGTTATTTATATCTGTTTATCCTCCTTTCATCATATCTTCCCCCCTCCCAATCTGAGGAGCTCCATTCTCAGTATTTAGAGAGAGGATAAAATCTGTGAAGAAGAGTATAACTTGAAGGATGGAGGAAGATTCATCAGTAACCTGCATTATGGAGATGAAACAATCTTGTTTGCTGAAAGTGCATGGGGTCCGTGTCCTGGCTTCCCAGTGCCAGGGATGGGGTCCAAAATCACGTGTTAAATCACTTGTTACAGAAGATCAAAGAATACAGCTTTCAATATGGATTGCACCTCACCATCAAAAACCCAAAAATTCTTACCAATAGGCAACATTATGACAGATGGAGAAAATATTGGTGTTGTCAACAATTTCATCTTACTTGGCTATACAATCAACACCCTTGGTATCAGCAGTCAGGAAATCAGAAGATGACTTACACTGGGAAAGTCTGCAGTCAGAAATGTCTCCAAATTATTAAAGAGCAATAATGACAGGTACAACTGATTCAGACCATGGTCTTCCTGTTCATTTGTTATGCTAGTGGTAAAGACAGCATGGTACTGGTACAATGACAGACACATAGATCAATGGAATCAAATTGAGAATCCAGAGATCAACCCATCTATCTAGGGTCAACTGATCTTTGACAAGGAGATGAAATCAGTGAAGTGGGGGAACGACAGCATTTTTAACAAATGGTGTTGGCAAAATTGGAAAAATATCTGTAAAAGACTCAAGCAAGACCCACACCTCACTCCATACACAAAAACCAACTCAAGGTGGATCATGGTCCTAGGACTAAAACCAAGGACTATAAAAT
>NW_006399806.1:15453704-15471041 GCF_000299155.1 Elephantulus edwardii
GGAGGGTGGAGAAAACAGTGCAACAATGAATGAATGAAAACCCAAAATCTCTGTAAATGTACATTAAAACTAATAAAATTTTTAAAAAAAGAATGATGGAAGAAGACTTAATGCCTCTGACTTATGGTATTAGAGAAGAGTATTGAATATTCCATGGACTGCCAAAAGGACAAACACATATGTCCTGGAGAAAGTGCAGCCAGAGTGCTCCTTGGAGGCAGATATGTTGAAGCTTTGTCTCACATATTTCAGATGTGTTGCTAGGAGGGTCTAGTCTTTGGAGAAGGACATCATGCTCCAAAAGTAGGAGGGTCAGAGTAAAAGAGGAAAACTTTCTACCAGGTTGTTGACACAGTGACTTGGTGACAATGGGCTCTAGGGTGTCAGGACATATATAGGATGACACATAATAGTACAGGAATCAGATCTGTTCTTCATAAGGTTGTTATGGGTCATTCTCGACTTGACAGCACCTGTATTTAATACAGCTAAAACTCTCTACTGTTCATAGGGTTTTTCAGAGGCCTGCCATTTCAGAAATGAATGGCCAGTCTTTCTTTTCAGTCTGTCTTAGTCTGGAAGTCATGTTGAAACATGAACATTGTGGGTGATCTTGATGGCTTTTGAGATACAGAATCACAGCAACCTGTAAGTCATCCTAGTGTAGAAAACTGACAGATAAGTGTTGTACTCCTAAGAGCAAACTATCAACAAGAAAATATACATAGGCAAACTAAAATAAGCAGCAATATGCAAGTCACCACCTCAGTGCATCAAACTGAGAGATAAGTGCTGTATGCACAGGAGCAAAACATAAAACAAGCATCTAAATAGCACAAAACAAACATGCATGTTATTGAGGGGTGTCAAGAAGTAGAACATCCACCCTGTTGGAAACAGATTTTGATGTACACATGGATTTAATCTTTAGAAAGTCTCATGCATAAATTTTATCCTCTTCAAATTGTGCATTTGTAGTTGTTTTAGGCAGTCTCTTTATACCTTAGACTAGTGCTTCTAAGATCACGCTTTGTCTCTTATGAATGTTATGGTTTTGAGCTTTACTCCCAGGTCTCTGATCCATCTCAAATTGTTTTTTGTATATGGTGTGAGATGCGGATCCCGTTTCAGGTTTTTGCCAGTGAAGTCCAGTTTTGTCAGCACCATTTGTTGAAGATGTTATCATTTCCCCATTTGATAGCTTTCACAGAAATAGCCCAAATGTCCAACCATAAATGAATGGATTGAGAAATTATGATACATTCACACAATGAAATACTATGCAGAATGCAGGAGCAATAATTTAGTAAATTATTACCTAACTTGGCAAAGTAGTATGCTGAGTGAACTAACTCAGTTCCACAAGGACAAATAATACTGTATAAGGCCATTACTGTAGAATGAGTATAATGATCCAAGAGAGGTGGGAGAGAGTTTGAGCAAAGGGATGAGGATGTGCAGAGGGCAGGGAAATAAATCATAAGGATGTACAATTTGATGGGTAGGGGGTGAGGAACATTTAAAGAATCTGTTCTTGAAAACAATGTATTGAATTTTTTAAATAAACTAGTATAAAATTAAAAAAAGTAGAACACCCACCCTGGGTTTTAGAATCTGCTGGTTTTAGAATAATCTAGACTAGTCAACTGACTAGAAGAGATCCAATTTATTAACATTCCAAAAAAAGATGACCTGATAGTATCTGGGAATTATCAAACAATACAATTAATATTACATTTAAGCAAGATCTTGATGAAAATGATACCAAAAAGACTGGAGCAGCACATCAACAGAGGACCTCCAGATCTGCAGACTAGGTTTAGAAGAGGCTGTGGAATAAGGAATGTTACAGGCAATGTCTGATGGATCTTAGCTGAAAACAGAAAGCACCAGAAAAATGAATGTCTATCTGTGTTTCATTGACTAAGCAAAGACATTTGACTGTGTAGATTACAACAAACTGGGGCTAACTGAGAAAAATGGGAATACAATGACATTTTCTTTTCAAAACCTATACTTGGACTAGGAGACAGTTGTCAGAACAGAGCAGGGAAACACTTACCTGTTTAAAACTAGGAAAAATGTGCACCAGGGATGCATCTTATCTCCGTATCTTTTTAATTTATATGTGGAAGAGATCATCTGGGAGGCTGGGCTCTGTACAGAGGAATGTGGCATCAGGATTGGAGGAAGATTCAACAACCTGTGTAATAAGCTGACACACTTTTGTTTGCTGAGACTGAGGAGGACCTGGGGCATTTGCTGCCAAAAGTCAAGGACTGTAACCTTCAATATGGATTGAAGCTCAACATCAAGAAAACAAAGATGCTCATGAGTGGGTCAATTGGCAGCATTAGGATAGATGGATAAGAGATTGATATTGTTAACGGCTTCAGCTTGCTTGGCTTTGCAATCAACACTATTAATACCAGCAACCAGAAAATTCAAAGATGAATTTCATTGGGAAAATTTGCTGTCAGGGACCTCTCAAGAGTACTGGTGAGCAACGATGTCAGTCTAAAGACAAAAGTAGACCTTATCCAGACGTCACAATTATAATTAAGGATGGAAGCAGAGGAATCAATGCCTTTGAGTTGTGGTGCTAGAGAAGAGTATTGACTATACCATGTACTGTTCAGAGAACAAACAGGTTTGCTCTGGACAGTGTGAAACCAGGCTGCTCCTTGGAGGCAGGATTCTGAAGCTCTGACATACTCTGGGCATACTGCAAGGAAGAACCTTGGAGAGAGATGTCACACTTAGGAAGGTTAAAGGGACAGCTCAAGAGAGGAAGATCCTGGATGAGATGGATTGAGTTAGTGACCGGGGTAATGGTGCTAGGTGTGTCAGAGACAATGAGATTGGCACAGAATAGAGCAGAGTTCAGAGCAGTTGTACATAGGGTTACTGTGAGTTTGATTCTTGATTCTCCTTGACTGCACATATCAACCACAACAAGGCTAGTCAAACATGCATTCAAGATCTATTAATAATTATGGGTGACTAAAATGTAAAATTGGGAACAGGGAAGAAGAAAGGGTAAGAAAACATGTACTTGGTGACCAAACAAAAAAATGCTTGAGATGAAATGATAGAATTTTGTACAATTATTTATTCATTGCAAATACCTTCCCCCCAATTAGTATTGTTATTGAAAAATGTAAATGCTAAGACTGTCTGAAGGAAAACCAATATAGCTTATGATGTTAACTTCTTCCTATACCTCCCCCCCCCCGTCATGCAGTTTATTATTTTTCCTTTTATAAGAAACACAAACAGCTACTATACACGTAGACCTTACCTGATGGTATACATAGGAATCAGATTGAATACATCTGTGGAAATATTTATAGGAGAAGCTCAATATAAACTGTGAAAAATAATTGTGGAATAGACTAATTTTCAAATTCAATTTGAGGCTAAAAAAAATTAAAACAAATCAACAAAAACCAAAATTTAACCTTGAGTCTATATAACCTGAGTTTAAACACCATCTCAGGAACACTAATGAATGAAAATCAGATGGGTTGTGGGAAGATATCAAGAATATCATCCATGAAGAATGCAAATGGTAATTACAAAGAGAAAGGAGGGAGAAAAGACCAAAATGGATGTCAGAAGAGATTCTAAATAACATTGAGAAACCAAAGCCAAAGAAAGAAATAAGAAAGTTAAGGAGCTGAACAGAAGATTTCAAAGGGAAACACAGGACAACAAAGCAAGGTGCTATAATTAAATGTACAAAGACCTGCAGTCAGGCAGTTTGGCACTTCCTCAAAAAGCTAAACATAGAAATTCCATATGAGCCATCTATTCCACTGCTTGGAATATAACCTGAGAAAACTAGAACTAAGTTCACCTATGTTCGTAACAGTCCAACCACATTTGAATGAATTGAGAAATTATACAATGGATGCTATGCGGTGTGCAGGAGCAACGGTTTTGTAAATTATTATCTAACTTGAGAGTAGGGACTAGAGAACATTATGCTAAGTGAAATAACTCAGTCACACAAGGACAAATATTGTATAAAATCTTTATTGTAGAATGACCATGATGATCCAAGAGCGGAGGTGGAAGCAGAGGGATGAGGATTTGAGGGTAGGGTAGGGTGGGTGGATTAATTATGGGGTTGTACAATTTGATGGACGGGAAGGTGAGGGAAATTGGAAGAATCTGAAAAAAAGAGTTTGAAAAGCAATGTAGTTGAATTTTGTAAACAAATCAGTTTAAATAATCTGTTTTTCATAGAAAAAAAGAAAATAAAAAGTGTAAACTCACTTGAAATTTCTTTCTCATATAAAATTATTTTAACAGTGATTTTAGAAAGAGTTTACAGAAAAGTTAGATTTTTATTAATTCCTTTTTGCACATTTTTACCCCCTCTCTTTCTCCATTCTGTCCCCTTCTCTCAATTCACTTTTTTAAAAAAATTATTGTCGCTCCATTTATCTTTATTTCTTAAGCTTAAGGAAATGAAGGGAAAAATTAAGCTTCAAATTTCAATGTTTAAGAAAACTATAGGGAGACTATTGAATGACCCAGGAAACATCAAAAGAAGATGGAAGGAAAACATTGAGTCACTGCGCCAAAAAAAATTGGCTGACACAGAAGAAACAATATATGACCAATAGGTAATGGTGGCGAAGGATGAAGTTGAAGCTGCTCTGAAGGAATCGGCAAAATACAAGTCCCCAGAAATTGATTGAATACCAATTGACATGTTTCAGCAAGTAGTTGCTGACCTAGATACACTCACCAGGTTGTGTCAAGAAATAGTGAGTACAACTAGCTGGCCAAATGACTGGAAGAGATCCATATTTATTCCCATTTTTAAAAAAAGTCCCAATAGGGTGCAGAAATTATCAAACAATATCATTAAAATCATATACAAGCAAAATCCTGCTGTATATTATATAAAAACTACTGAAATAGTACATCAGCAGAGAACTATCAGAAATACAACCTAGATTAGAAGAGTCAGTGACACTAGGGACATCATAGACAAAGGCATATGAATCTGTTGTTGCTGCTGGTACAATACTAAATTCCTTGGTAGTTCTGTTAGGCAATCAAGTTGAAGACAGGGTTACGCTTCCTCCTAAAGGAGGCTTTAGAGAAGAATTCTTTTTCTCTTCTAACTTGTAGTATCTGCTCCAATATTCTTTGTCCAGTGAGAAAGAAGGATAATCTCTCACATGATTTACAACCTTGGAAACCCAATGTTCCTGAAACCCAGTGAGTAGTTTCCATCTCAATAGCAACGAGTTTGATATTTAAGGGAAATGAAAAATGAAACTGTTGGAACATCAACTATGCCAGAGAAAACTTACAGCGCTTTTTTCAATCTCCTTATTTTTTTCCCTTATTCAGGTAACATAGGGGCTCTTGTGGCATAGTGGTAAGGAGCTTCACTGTAATCCTAAAGTCATGCATTTCAAATCTACCAGTTAGCTCCACAAGAGAAACATGGGCAATCTCCTCCTGAGCACTTAAAGTGCCTCTGAAAATCCACTGGAGGGTCAGTTATGGGTTGGTACTGATTCCACTGTACACAATAGCATCATAAGAAGTGTAGCATAAAAGAAATCTTTAAAGAAAATAAAGATACTGATAAGAGTAGACCAGTCTGGGTCTTGGAAGAGGCATGGGTTCAATCCCATTTAGAGAAAACTGAATTTAAGAACAAAAGAGAGGTGATATGGTCAATAATATTTCTGCCGTCTTTGATCATCAATGAAGCAAATTGATTCATATAACTAAATAGTTATTATAAATTCTATATATTCATACATAGTTTACATGGTTAATTTTGTTACATGACCTGTATGATATTGTTAGTGATGAAGTATCTTACAATAACTTATTTAGTGTAACTACATACAGAATAGAGGATCTTTTCTGATTGCTGTGCAGTTATTGAGCCTTCTCAAGTATGTGTCATTAAAAGGGATAATTTTAAGTAATTTCTATCATTACCTGGACCAAACAAGTCAATTAAACCAAACCAGAAGGGAATGGGACAGCTGGAGCATCATGAGTGAGGAGAAGATGACAGTTTTAAAAAACAAAAACAGGCTCCCTGATTTCCTATTCAAGTACTTTAGGGGAATCACTGCTATTTGGCTATACCACCCAGGACCTCTTAAGCTCAAACAGAAGGAAACAGGATGGCTGAGCAATGCAAGTGAGAGGGAGATGCCAGTTCTGGAAGGGAAAAATAGCTTCCTGGTTTTCCTTTCGGGTACTTTTGGGGGAATTACTTTTGTTGGGCCCTTAGCCCTGGGTCCTTCACAAAGCATTGTATACTCTGAGTCATTGTATAGTTACGATAATCTAACATCTACAAAGAAAACACTCAGATAATTTCAAGAAAATAGCAGTCTGCTTCAGTTATCATAAAAAATTGAAAATAACCCTTCTTCTAAAAAAAGCAGACCCGATGAATAACCCAAATAGAGAGAACAAGAAGAAATATATTGATGTGAATATATTTGAAGAGCTATAGAAGAAACAGCAAATGATGGACGAAACAATTAAGAAAGTAAATAGCCCAGAGACAATAGTCCAGAAGAAATATATTGATGAGGAGTAACTTGAACAGCTATGGAAGAAAGTTAAAAGATGGAAGAAAGAATTGAAAGTATAGATAAAGGGTAAAAGAACTTAAAAAATTATCACAAGATAGAGATAGTACTTCCAGCACAGTACTAGAAATAACAGAAAAGAATGAAAATACAATCCAGAATATCAAGACCAAAATGGTGGAAGTGTCCAAACATGCTGGTAGGTCAAAAAAAAGTAGACCTGAAGAGATGAAATAGAAAATCAGTGAGTTTGAAGACAAGAGTCTCATTGAAAACATACTAGATGAAAAAATCAGCATTGAGATGTAAAGAAAATAAAGAAAACATTAGAATCATGTGGGATGATGTCAATCAAAAGGAACGATATACATAAGACTGGAATTCCAGAACAAGGGAATTAAAGGGAAATCACTGATGTGTAAGAAATATTAGAAGAAAACTATTTTAAAGATATTTTAAAGAATGGGAAATCCACATTCAAGAAGCACAGCAAATATCAAATAGACTAGTCCCAAAATGAAAAAAAAAAAAAAATCAAGACATATCATAGTGAAATTCTCCAGATTAAAAGATAAGGATAAAATTCTAAAAGCAACACACACACACACACACACAAAAAAAAAAAAAAAAAACCCAAAAAACAAAGATTCACCTACAAAGGGGAAACAATTAGATTATATTCTGATTTCTCAGCAAAATTCAAGGGCATTAGCAGATAATGGGATGACAGTTAAAGAAAGTTAAAAGAGAATAATTGCCAGCCAAGGATCCTATACCCAGAAAATTTCTCCATCAAATATGAAGCAAAAATTAGATTCCTTGCAGAAAAGAAGGAACTTGAAAAATTCATGAAAACAAGACCAAATTACAAGAAATTTTAAGATAAGTCCTTCACACAGAGATGCCAAAGGAAAATACAAGAATCACAGGAGCCAGACACAACAGAAAAAGAAACATGGCAAAATGGCAAAGTAAAATCTGGCCTGAAAATAATCACACTTATTGTGAATGGCTAAATGTGCAAATTAAGAGAAAAAGTGTATCAGAATGAATAAATAAAAAATAGCCCACCAATATATTTCCTATAGGAGACACATCTAAAAAAGGAAGAGAAAGGCAGACTCAAAATCAAAGACTGGGGAAAAAACATCAAGCAAATGGCTACAACAAAAAAGCAGGAGTGCCAATACTAATATCTGGTAAAATAGATTCCAGAATGAAAACTACCATAAAAGATTGTTGTTGCTGTTGTTGTTATGTGCCTTAGAGTCACTTGCCACTCATAGCGACCCTATATACAACAGCCTTAAACTCTGCTCTGTTCTTTGCCAATCGCACTGTCTCTGACACTCCCATCCCCATTACCCCAGTCACTGAATCAATCCACCTCATAGAGGGCCTTCCTCTCCTGCACTGTCCCTCCACCCTCCCAAGCATGATGTCCTTCTCCACGGACCGGTAGTCTCTCCTTACAACATGTCCAAAGTATGTTAGACTGAGCCTCAGAATCCTTGCCTCCATGAGCCACCCAGTTTAACCCTTTCCAGGACGAATCTGTTTGTTTTCCTAGCAGTCCATGGTATTCTCAATACTCTTCTCCAGCACCACAGCTCAAAGGCATCAATTCTTCTTCTATCCTCTTTGATCCAACTCTCTGATGCATAACAATGAAGGGTAATTAAATACTGACTAAAGAATAATAGATCAAGAAGACATAACCTTGGTCAAGATTTTTGCACCAGTGATAGATATGCAAAATACATAAAATAACGATTAACATAATTGAAGAAAAAATAGATAGCACCACAATAGTAGTAGGAGATTTCAGCACAACACCATCACCAAAGAATAGGTCAACTCAAAAGAAACTGAAAAAAGATGCAAAAGATCTAAACTATACAATCAGCCAACTCGACCTTGTGGATATATTCAAGGTACTGCACACGACTAAAACTCAATTCACTTTCATTTTAAGTGCATATAACATTCTCCAGAATAGATTACACATAACAACACAAAGAAAGCCTCAACAAATTAAAAAAATATTGAAATAATACAAAGTATCTTTTCAGATCATGGTGTCATCAAACTTGAAATTAACCACAGGATGGTAAAGCTTACAAAGTCATCCACGTGGAAACTAAATAAGTCTCTGTTAGAACATATTGGGTTATAAAATAAAGAATGAAATAATAAAATTTCTTGAAACAAATGAAAATGAAAATACAACATACTAAAATCTCTGGGATATAGCTAAGGCAGTCCTCAGGGGGCAGTTCCTCAGGGGGCAGTTCATAGCAATAGGCACACACATAAAAAGGAAGAAAGAAAATCAATCATCTAACACAACCCTTCATCAAATAGAAATAGAACAATCTAATCCTATAGCCCCTAGAAGAAAAGAAATATAAGTAGAAAAACTGAAATCTATAAGATAGAAAACAGAAAAAACAATTAAAATCATCAATAAGACCAGGAGATGGTTTTTTTTAAAAGTCAGTAAAATTGACCAACCACTGGCAAACCTAACAAAAGGGGGGTGGAAGAAAAGACACAGATAATTAAGAAATGATAGAGGTGACATCACAACAGAACCAAATGAAATTAACTTGATAATACTGGAATAGTATGAAAACCTATACTCTGATAAATTTGAAAATCTAGAGGAAATAAGTAAATTCCTTAATTCCTTGAAACTCATGCCCTACCCAGATAGACAAAGATGGATATAGAACACTTGAACAGACCCATCACAATAGAATAAATTGAAAAAAGCATAAAAAAACTTCCCCATAAGTAAAGTGCTGGACCAGATGGCTTCACAGCTGAATTCTACCACACATTCAGAGATACTCTAGCACCAATTCTACTTAAAAACATTTTTAAAAAGTGAAAAGGAAGGAACACTTCCAGAGTCATTCTATGAAGCAAGTATAACCCTAATACCAAAATGAGGCAAAGATATTACCAAAAAAGAAAACTACAGTCCAATATTTCTCATTAATATAGATGCAAAAATCCTGAACAAAATCCTAGCCAGTAGAATTCAAAAGCACATAAAAATAATTCATCATGACCAAGTGGGATTCATAACAGGTATACAAGTATGGTTAAACATAAGAAAAACAATCAAAGTAATTCACCATATTAACAAAGTAAGTAAGAAGAACCATATGATCTTGGTAATTGATGCAGAAAAGGGATTTGACAAAATTCAACAGCACTTTCTGATTAAGACACTCAGCAAAATTGGAATAGAAGAGAATTTCCTCTATGTAGTGAATAGTACATGCGAAAAAACTAAGAGCCAACATCGTTCTCAATGGAGGAAGACCAAAAGCATTTTCCTAGCAAACAGGGACCAGATAAGGATAGCCATTGTCATTACTTCTACTAAGTATTATATTAGAAGTGCTTCCTAGGACACTATGACAAAAAACAAATAAGAGGCATCCAGATCGGCAAAGAGATGGTTAAATTATCGCTAATATGCAAAAGATAATCGCAAACAAAAACTCCCAACAGAAACCCCCAAAGACTCAACAATAACACTACCACCAAGAAAAAAAAACAAACAAACCCACAACCTGTTAAAGTTAGTAGACCAATTTAGTAGAATGGTAGGATATAAGATCAATATCCAAAAATCAGTGGGTTTACTTTTCAGTAACAAAGAAAACTCAGAAAACGAAACCAAGAAAGCAATACCATTTACAATAGCCAACCACAAATTGAGATACTTGGAAGTGAACCTAACTAGAGATACAAAAGACTTATACAAGTTACACTACAGAACATTTCTGTAAGACACAATTAGACCTAAAGAAGTGGAGAAAAATGTGCCCTGTTGATGCATAGGATGTCTCAATATTATGAAAATGACAATCCTACCAAAAGCAATATACATGCTAAATGCAATCCCAATAGAGATACCAAATTCAAGGAGACTGAAAGGGAAATTATCATGTTTATTTGGAGAAGCAAGAGACCCTGAATAAGCAAAACTTCTGACAAAAAAAAAAATGAAGTGGAAGTTATAGCACTCCCTGACCTTAAAACCTACCGTGTAGCAGTAGTAACCAAAAAAGCATGGTGCTGGTACAATGACAGACATATAGAACATTGGAACAGAATTAAGAACTCAGAAATGAAATCAGTGATCTATGATCAGCTTATTTTAGACAAGAAAAGAAAACCTATCAAATGGGGAAATGACAACCTATCAAATGGGGAAATGACAACCTCTTCAATAAATTGTGCTGGCAAAACTGGAAAGCTGACAGGATCTATATCTCAAACCAACACAAAATCAACTCCAGGTGTATCAAAGACCTGGGAGTAAAGCCCATAAACTTTAAATTCTTAAGAGACAAAATGAGATCAAGCTTAAAAGGCCTAGTTTATGGTGTAAATAGACTGGTAAATAAGTCCAGAAATATCCAGTCTGAAGAGGATAAAATTGATGAATAGGGCGTTCTAAAGATTAAATCCCTGTGCACATCAACAACTTTTTCCAACAGGGTGAAAAGAAAACCTATTAATTGGGAACAAACATTTGCCAATACCATCTTAGATAAGAATCTTATAACAAAAGTTTACAGGATTTTCCTGACATCCACAAGAAAAAGACTGATGACATAATTACAAAAAGGGCAAAAGTCATGGAAAGACTTTTCACAGAGGAAGAGATTTGAATGACCAACAAACACATGAGGAAATTATCCAAATCACTGGCAATAAGAGAGATGCAAATCAAAACAATGGGATATCATCACACTACAGTAGCCATAGCAAAGTTTAACAAGACAGCAAGTAAGAAATGTTGGAGAGGATGTGGTGAGATAGGAATGCATACATTGTTGATGGGATGGTAAAATTGTACAACCATTCTGGAAGGCAGTTTGGCACATCCTCAGAAAGCTAAATATAGAAATTCCATATGACCTATCAATTCAATTGCTTAGAATTGCTGTTGTTATGTGCCATTAAGTCACCTTAACTGATAGCAACCCTAGGTATAATAGCCCTAAACCCTGCTCTGTCCTTTGCCAGTCTCACTGTCTCTGACACACCCGTCCTCATTACTCTAGTCACTGACTCAATCCACTTCTTAGAGGATCTCCTCTCCTTCATTGTCCCTACACCCTCAAAAGCATGATGTCCCTCTCCAAGGATCTGTCCCTTCTTAAAACATGTCCAAAGTATGGCAGGCGAAGCCCCAGAATTCTTGCCATAAGGAGCAGTCTGGTTTAACCCTCTCAAGGTTAAACCTGTTCATTTTCTTAGCAGTCTATGGTATATTCAATACTCTTCTCCAGCACCACAGCTCAAAGGCATTAATTAACCTTCTATCATCCCTAGAGATTCATCCTAGAGAGGATTAAAGCAGGCTGCTCCTTGGAGGCAAGGATTCTGGAGCTTCGTCTGACATACTTTGGACATGTAAGGAGAGACAGGTCTTTAGAGAGGGACATCATGCTGGGTAGAGTAGAGGGACAGCGCAGGAGGGCAAGACTCTCTATGAGGTGGATTGATTCAGTGACTGGGGTAATCGGGATGGGTGTGTCAGAGGCAATGAGATTGGCACAGGATAGAGCACGGTTTAGGGCTATTGCGACTCGACGGTACATAACAACAAGAACAACAACAACAACAACAACATCATTCCTAGTCATTGTCCAGCTCTCTGATGCATAACAAGTAATGGCAAAGACCATGGCCTGTATCAGGCATACCGTAGTCTCCAGAGTGACACCATTTCTCTCCAGTACTATCCTGAAAAAAAATAAAAACTCAGGCTCAAACGGAGACTTTTACATCAATGTTCATAGCAGCGTTATTTACCATTGCAAGAACATGCAAACAGACCAGATGTCCAACCACAATTGAATGGATTGAGAAATTATGGTACACAATGGAATACTACCAGCATGCAGAAACAATGATTTTGTAAATTACCACCTAACTTGGGAGGAACTGGAGAGCATTATGCTGAGTGAACTAACACAGTCCCATAAGGACAAATACTGTATAAAACCATTATTGTAGCAAGAGTATGATTATCTGGGGAGAGGGTGTGATAGGTGAGGATAGTCAGGGCTCTTGGTGATGTTAATCATTGGGTTGCATGATTTGATGGGGATTGTGAAGGAAATGGGAAAGATCCAGTGTAATAAACAGTGTGTTCAAACTTGATAAATAAGCATAATATGTAAAAAAAGTTATGAAGAATGAGAATTCCAGAATAGTTATTTTTTTTCTCACATGTTTAACTTGTGCCTGGTTCAATGAGGAGTTGTTCATCTTTCTTGAAGTGTCTATTAACATCCTGTGCCCATTTTGCAATTGGTTGTTTGTTTTTGCGCTCAAAAATTATATAAATTCTAGATAACCCCCCTATCAGACATGTCATTACCAAATATTTTTTTCCCAATCTGTGATTTCTCTTTTTACCCTGCTTGAATGTGCATAAGGATTTGATTCTTAGAAGGTCCCATTCATCTATTTTATCCTTTCCTGGTAGTATGTTTTACAGGATGCTTGGGAAACTGTTTATGTTGTGGAATAGGGCATCTACAGTTCTTCCTAGCTTTTCTCTAATGAAGTTTATAGTCCTTGATTTTAGTGCTAGATCCTTGATCCACTTTGAGTTGGTTTTTACATATGGAGTGAGGTGTGGACCTTGCTTGAGTTTTCTACAGATAGTTTTACAATTTTGCCAACACCATTTGTTAAAAAGGCTGTTGTTTCTGTTAAGTAAGCAGACTTAAGGAAGAAATCAGAGAGAACAAGAGAAAGCTTAATGCAGCTTTATTAAAGGGGGAGGAATGGGGAGCTCCCAGGTGAAGTTCCTCATTCTAGGCATGCAGAATGGGGAAGTCACACTGTGAACTTATTATTGCGGGGTGGGAGGGTTGTAACAGAGTCTTTAGGGAAGGACATTCCACTCTGATTTATGAACCACCTGCTAGCTCAGCCAGGCAGGCAAGAACTTTTGCTCTTATCAGCAGCAGGCAAGGCAGTCAATATTTGAATTCTGAATTCGTCATTCTTCTCTTTGTCCCCCTTTGTCTACCTATATAACTAGTAATGCATATTTTAGTTGTTATTGCTATTGTTGTCACATTATTATATAATTTATTGATAATTTAATTTCGTATATTTCCTATTGTCATCTGCTACTCTGCTTAAGTCACGTACACTTAACTGATCATTGACACTTTTCTATAATTAAAAATAACCAGCATCTATTCTTTAGCTGATGACTTCCTTCTTCATGCCCCTTCTGTACCTAGAAGAACATCGATTTCTGTAAGTATACCTATTTTTGTCTTTTTATAAAAGTGATTTTACGTATTTCTCCTGCTATACTAGAACTACTCCATTAAGCTTAATGTCCTTCAGATTTATTCATGTTCTAAGATGTTTCAAATCTTCATCACTATTCTTTATAGTTTTAACTGTCTTACCTTTTAACTAAATCTACATACCTTCCATCATTGCAGAACTATGAATTCCATGATTTCAAGGACCATATTTGTCTTATAACTTATTCTCCTAAAACAAACTAGAACTTAAAAAAAACTAATATTTTCCTCTTCAAGACATCTTCTCCACTTGGGTTAAATGATTCTTAATTACATCAGTACAGGAACCTCTATTGCATTACACATTCTTGTTTGTCTTTCTCACTGATTAAATTTTTGTGAACAGTGTGTGCATCAATTAATATTTCTAAATGTAATGAGTGAAAAAGAAACATTGCTTGTGCTGAAGTGCTTATACATAATGCACTGAAACAACAGAGTATTTGCTCTCTAAAACTAACACAGTTAATGTTTTGTGTATTTAACCTCTGAAAACTCAATTACTCTGTCTATGATCACAGTCATGCTGAGATTGCTTCCATCATACAAAAGACCCTAGCTTTTATTTAAATACAAAATCTTTGAACTCTGAGCAGTCTTGGTGGTGATATTGTTGTTGTTATGTGCCATCAAATTGAGTACAATTCATGGTAATCCTATGAACAACAGAACTGAACTCTGTCCTATCCTCTGGTTATTAAACGTTGGTGCAAAGTAGAATCATCTTGTGATTCAGGTTTAATTAAGAAGGAAATTGTAGGCATCAGTACTTTCTAAGAACTCCCCAAGAGATTCTGTTCATGACCACTGAATTGGAAGGTCTTACTAAACAAGAAACTGGTAGATTCAAACAGCATTTATTTTTCGTTGATAGTGCACTTCCTTGCCATTAAGCTATCAGAGTTCCCTACACAAGGTAAAGGTGCCACAAAATATACCATGGCTAAATACTCTTTCCTTTGAATTATGCACTGTAAGTGTTCTTAGCTAAGAGGTGAGATAGAATTTTTATCTAAAGACTGATCTAATGTATGTGACAACTGGAATTCAGTCATTGTGCTGATAACCTTACAAATATTAGCTCCATTAATTAAAAACAATAGGATGATGTCTTGTTCTAATTTTGCAAATGAGTGAAATAAAGCTGAGTAATATTGGGTAATTTTTCCATGAAATAATTAATGGGATCAGCACATAATCAGATCTGACTGAGCCCCAAACTCATCCTCATAACTCTTTACTTTTTCCTGTTGTCAGATACTCAACAAAAGGTAATATTCATTGAGGACAGAAGAGTTCAAACTAAACATCACATGGGGGAACCCACTATATGCTCTAGGGAGTTAGAGTCACAGGAGGGTTTTGTTATAGATATACCAAGAACGTGTGATTTTCTGAATATTTGTTATTACAGGATTGTGTGTAATTAATCAGAAGACAATTATGAGGCCTCCAAAATGTGAATAAAAACTAGAAATACTTCAAAATAACATGTTTATCTCTAATCTGCAGATATCTTGGAGTCGACATAGCTAAGTGTTTTATAGAATTACTTTTATAAGCAGGTGGGTGTAAGCATTCTTTCTGAGAACCGAGACATCAGGATTCCTGGAAAAATTATTAGTAAACATAACGTCATTCTTTATCTTATTCTCATTTGCTGAAGGAAGTTAAACTTTTAAGAATCTTGATGTTGTTATATGCTGTTAAGTATCAACCTACTCATAGCTGACTCTCCAGGGTTTTCAGAGTCTGTCAATTGCATAGTAAGAGATTGTCCATCTTTCTCCCACAGAGGAGCTGGTGGATTCAAACCATGTTCCTTTATTTTGGCAGGAAACTCCTTACTGCTAGGCTGCCAGAGCTCCTTTAAGAGTCTAGCTCTGGATAAAACAGGAATAAGGCTAAAGGTGGGGAAATGATATCTGAAGTCAAATGGATTATAACCCAAACTTGAGTCAGTCAGTTTAGTTATGTCAAAGTGCTCATGTTTTGAGATTTGGTTCCACACTCTCTTTCTAGCACAGAAAGGAAAATTATTTCATTCAAGGAGTAAAAGAGGGCTTTTACTTTTGATGGTTTAAAATCCAGATATGTCAAAATAATAATAAAACTCAGTAATATCCAGAAAGTCGATGATTGTTGAGGTGACATTCCTTATTCCATCAATTTCTGCATTAATAAGTCTATCTGTGAGATTTCTCAGACTTCTTACGTCCCATCCATGCTCCCACCTCATGCAGAGGTGACCTCCAGACAAATTTAAGGATTAATGATCTCACTCCTTACTATAGCTTTTTCCTTTCTGATCTTATAATTATGGACTAATTTGCAAGACCCTAGTTGACATGTTTAATGCCTATATGGTTTTGAAATTGGCACCAGGTCTTAAATGAGAAGACTTCTGTGACAAGTTTTCAATCAGAAAATGTTTCCCATTCAGATTTCTTTCTCTGAATAGAAAAACTGATCTCATTCTGATTCTCTACCCTATAAGTCAACATATTCTATCCGGTGCCTGTGTGTGAATCGTGTCTTTCTTGTCAACTCTGACATCTGCTTGACAAAAGGCATCTCCATTCTCTGCCTTACAAATTTATTATTCTGCTCTTTGTAAGTGTTTAACAAATATTTGAAAACCAAGTGTTTACAGTGGAAGAGGAGGCAAGGACAAATTTTTAAGTTGCTTTGAGCAGTCATATATACCCCACAATCTCTATGAGAGATGCGAAGTGTATTATAAATTCCTGCTATTCTGTTGGCATTTAGTTATGCATATTAAAAAAATCCATTGCTTTTTAATAAAAACCAACTAACTCATAGCTGACCTTGCATTCAATTTCCAAGGCTGAAAACCTCAAGGTAGGCGATTAGCCATCTTTTCCCATGGAGCCGCTTATGGATTTGAACTGCCAGAGAAGATCAGTAAGCACTGCACCTCCCTATAGAGTATATCACCAGAGCTCTCTATGTGCAATATCAAGTTTCTTCAATTAAAAGCATATCACCCATTAGAAATAAAGGCAAATTGTTTCACTGAGGGTGGAGCTAGGAAGTAAGTGGGTCAAGGCTCTGGGCTAAGGGTGGGGTCAACACTATAACTAATGCTTAACTCCACAATAAGGGATTTATCTTTCACTGCTTCACAAATTGCTGTCTGTCAGATACTCCTCGAAATCTAAACATTCAGATTAAGACAGACTAGGAAGAAGGATTGGCCACCCACTTCTGAAATAGCAAGCCTCTGAAAACCCTATGCACAACAGAACTCACGCAGATTAACAGAAAGGGCAACCTAGGTAGAACTACCAAGTATGGAAATACAAAGGAGGAGGAACAGTTGTAAGCAGACCCTAGTGATTGGTACATGGAATGTGAGAGCC
>NW_006399806.1:15473660-15504890 GCF_000299155.1 Elephantulus edwardii
TGGCGCAGGATAGAGCAGGGTTTAGGGCTGTTGTGCATAGGGTCGCTATGAGTCGGAAACGACTCGACGGCACATAACAACAACAACAACATGAAATCTGTTGGTTATTCATAATTTAATGTGAAATACTGCTATTCAAAGTATTTTTACTAAATTCCTAAAGGAATTTCAAAATATAGGAAAAGAAATTAAAGTCAATTTAAATGCCTATTTTCAAATAAAAGTAAATTTGAGCGACATATAGTACAACCATTAGACATTGTCGGTTTTAAACAAAGAAGAGGTAAGCAAAGCAAAGACTTATGGAAACAATTAGCTCAAAGGACTGTATCATGCAAACCTCAACTTTCACCACCCTGAGGCAAGAAGAACTAGCTGGCTCCCAGCTAATGTCACTTGGCCACTCTAAAATGAATCACAGAAGAAGATCTAGGATAGAGTAGGGAGAAATGTGAAACAAAACTTTGAACAATAAGAACAGCCAGGCTCCAAAAGACAGATGGTAATAGACATAGATCAACAGTGCTTGGAAGTATGAAATACTGTGTTTGTGAACAATTACATGAAGCATGTAAATTAAAGATTGTCTAGAATAGTCATAAATGGAATACGGTGCAAATGATTGTATACAAAGCAACAAAAAGTTAAAAATAAATAAATGAAAATATGCTTTTAGTGGAAGACATGCAGCTCAGGTGGAAGATGCACAGCACCCACAGTACTTTGGGGAAAACACTGCTGTCCAGCTACACCACATGGAACCCCTTAAGCTCAAGTGGAAGGGACCACTTGACCAGAAAGACCAGACCAGTATGCCCACTTCTATTCAATATTGTACTGGAAGTATTTGATAGGGCAATATCACAAGAGAAGGAAGTAAAAGGTGTCTTGATCATCAAAGAGATGGATAAACTATTGCTAAATGCAATAGCTTGATACAGATGATAAAAAAACCCTAAGTACTCAACAACAACAACAAAAACAAACCTGTTAGAGTTAATAGACCAATTTAATAGACATACAGGATATAAAATCAATATCCAAAAATGTGTGAGATTCCTCTAAAGTAAAGAAAAGAGAACTTAGAGGGAAATCAAGGAAGCAATACCATTTACAATGGTCAACCACAAAATGAGCTCCTTGGGAGTGCACCTAACCAAAGATACAGAAGACTTATACAAAGAAAATTATAGAACATTTCTGCAAGACACCATATAAAAAAATAAAACCCTAAAAATATGGAAAAATGTGCCCCGTTTATGGATGTTATTGTGAAAATGACAATCTTACCAAAAACAATCTACGTGTTCAACACAATCTCAATCCAGTTACCAAATTTTTTTTCAAGGATATTTTGACAGAAATTGTCAAGTTTATTTATAGAGGCCAGAGACCCTGAATAAACAAAGCACTTCTGAAAAACAAAAATAAAGTGGGAAGCATAGCACTCCCTGACCTCAAAGCCTACTGCACAGTGGTAGTAGCCAAAACAACCTGGTACTGGTACAGTGAGGATCCATTGGTGGGGGAGAGTGGGAGCAAACGGGTGAGAATGGGTGGGAGGGTCGGGTTTAATCATAGGGTTGCACAATTTGATGGATGATGGGGGAAATGAAGGAAATGTGAAAGATCTGGTATAAAAAAATGATAAGAATTTTGTAAGTGAATCAGTATAAAGTTATTTAAAAACCAAAAATCTTTCTTTTAATTAATGAGTCCACACCAAAAAACCAACCAAACAAACAAACAAAAAAACCAAACCCTGAAAATATCCAGATTACTAGCTTGATTGAAAGAGGTGGTATCCTTGTCACTGTGAGATTCTTAGTTATCTTTCACATCTGGAAAAAAAAATCATCTCCGTGACTCAAATTTCAGTTGAACAATAGAGAGTCTTAAATGTATAACTAGATAAAGTTAAAAGGTCTGCAATTTCTCATGAATGAAGCCAAAAACAGAAAAAGAAGTAAGACAGCATGATGAATGTGAGAATTTCAGGTAAGAGGTAGGAAATCGCAGTTACAGACTGTGTGTGTGTGTGTGTGTGTGTGTGTGTGTGTGTGTGTGTGTGTGTGTGTGTTATGTGCTGTTATATCATCTGCAACTCATAGAAACTCTACCTACAATAGCTTCTAATCCTGCTCTATTTTGAAACAATTTTACTGTCTCCAACACAGCTTCCCACATTACCCAAGTCATTGAGTCAATCCATCTATCCAGGCTCTTCCTCTCTTGCATTGTCCCTCCATTTTCCCAATCATCATATCCTTCTCCAATAACTCGTACCTTCTGGCAACGTACTCAATGTATGTCAAATGAAGCTTCAAAATCCTTTTCTCCAAAGAGCAGCTTGGTTTCACCCTCAGCAAGTAGGACAGATCTATTTGTTTTCTTAGTAACCTATGGTATGTTCAATACTCCAGCACCATTACCCAAAGGCATCAGTTCTCCTATCATCTTTAGTCAATGTTGTGAAGACCATGGCTTGGATCAAGCACATATTAGTCACTTTAGTACTTTGGAGAGGACCTTGACAGCAGATGTTCCCCAATCTAATTTGTCTTTTGGTTTCCTGACTGCTAGTGCCAAGAGTGTTGTTCGTGGAGCCAAGCAAGCTGAAATTATTAATAATCTAAATATCTTCTCCATTATTCTATATAGTAACTATAATTAATGTTATAAAATAAATTGTTGATGAACAATTGATTAGAAAACTTGCTTTGCAACTTTCTCTCACATAATAACAATGTTGTCATTGTTAGGTTCCATCGAGGCAAGTATGTCCCATAGTGACCATATGAACAAAAGGTATAAACCTTATTCTACCTTGTGCCATCCTCACACTTCCTGAAACACAATAGTCCACTGCAGCAGTCATCACATCAATCCACCTGGTTGAGGGTCTTCCTTTCCTTTGTCAACCTTTCACTCTTCCTAGCATCATGTCCTTCTCCAAGGAATAGCCCCTCCTAGCAACATGCCCAAAGTGTGTGAGGTGAAGCCCCATTATTCTTGCCTCCAAAGAGCACTCCAGCTGCACTCTCTCCAAGATGTATTTGTTTGTTCTTTTGGCCACACATGGCACATTCCTTGCTCTTGCAGCTTTCAGAGGTATAACAAGTTATCAGAAAGACTGAATAAGATGCACCTTAGTCCTCAAACTGACATCATTACTTCTCAATAATTTGGAGAGGTCCCTAAATGCTGATTTTCCCAGTTCAATGCATCTCCTTATTTCCTGACTGCTGTACAATGAGTGTTAATTGTATATACACGCAAGATGAAGTTGTTGACAGTTTCAGTCTTCATCTATCATGATGTTTTCTATCTGTCCAGTGCGATAAAATATTTGGTCTTTTATTTTATTTAGTTAAAAACAAAGTGTAAGCTGATTGGTCCTTTGGATTAAGTTATCAGACAGCTGTGGGCTGGAAGCCTCTTTTTTTAAATCAATCAGAACCTGGTGGCTGGGCCTTTGTGTTTAAAAGTCATCGGATGCTAATTGTGTTTGAAGAGCACATTGTTCTAAATGGTACAACACTTGTCTGCCAGTTTGCTTTACTGAGATAACTTGGGGTTGCTGTGATACTGAAAGCTATTCCACTGGTATGTCCATTGCCATAAGAGTTTCCCATGGTGGACAGGGGTTGGTAGAGCTTCCAGATTAAGACAGGCTTAAAGGCAGAACTGACATTCACTTTTTAAATAACAAGCTTTTGAAAACTTTTTGTACCCTTTTTGTTGATTGCCTTCAAGTTGAGTACAACTCGTAGCGACCCTATGAACAAAAGGCCTGAAGCCCCTCTACAACTGTCAACATTTATCAAAGTTCATAGTTTCCAGAGTCATGTTGTTTAGGAAGTGGATGCCACTTCTGCTTCCAAACCTGTCATAGAATTTTATTGGATGAGTCACCTGCAATGCATAGTGACCCTATGCACATCAGCTCTGAAAATTTCCCCGTCCTGAGCCAGTCTCACTAATTCTGACACACTAATCTCCATTGCCCCAGTTACTGTATCTCCTGTGCTGTCTGTCCACCTTTCCAAGCTTAAGCTTCCTCTCCAAGGCCCAGTCTCTCCTGCATATGTGCCCAGAGTAAGTGAGGAGGAGCCTCAAAATCCTAGCCTTCAAACAGAGACTTGATTTCACCCTATCCAAGACAGAGTGATTTGTTTTCTTGGCAGTCCATGGTATGTTCAAGACTCTACTCCAGCACCACAACTCAAAGGTCTCTATTCTTCTGTAATCCTTAGTCATTGTCCAACTCTCTGAAGCATAACAAGTAATAGAGAAGGCCATGGTCTGGGTTAGGTGTACCTTTGTATCTAGTCTGACATTGTTGCTTTTCAGCACTCTGGAGAGGTCCTGGACAACAGATTTTCCCGATGCAATTCATATTTTGATTTTCTGACTGCTGGTGTTAAGAGTATTGATTGTGGATCTGAGCAAACTGTAGTTGCTAACAACCTCAGTCTCATCTCCATCTCTTATGATGCTGTCAATTGTCCCAGTGGGGAGAATCTTTGTCTTCTTGAGCCCGAGCTTCAATCCATATTGAAGACCTTTTGCAGCAAGTACTTCAGGTCTTCTTCAGTTTCAGCAAGCAAGGTTCTGTGTCATCTGCATATCGTAGGTTGTTAATGAGTCTTCTTCCAATCTTGATGCTATACTCCTCGTCTTAAAGCCCTGCCTCATGAATTATCGGTTCTGCATACAGATTAAAAAGGTATGAGAACAGGCTGCATCCCTGATGCACTCCTTTCCTGATTTTGAACCTGCAGTGTTTCCTTCCTCTGTTCTGAGGACTGCTGCTTGGTTCAAATAAAAGTTTCATATAAGCACTATTAAGTGTTCTGAGATTGCCATTTTCCTCAAGGTTAATCACAATTTCTTGTGATCCACACAGTCAAATACCTTTGCATAGTCAGTGAAACACAGATAGACATTCTTCTGGTATTCTCTGCCAAGATAGAGTAAGGAGAATAATAATAAAAATCAAAGTTAAATCCCAATTTTAGTCTAAATCACACCATTCATTGTAATGGCCTCCTGATGTTGTTTCTGCTTTTACTTCACCTGAGAGCTTCATCTCCACACAACAGTAACCAAAAAGATTCCATTCAAAACCATGCCACCATTCTCTGAAAAAATAATGCATAGTGTTCCATATTCCTTAAAGGAAATAATATTTCCTATTTTGGCAAATTAACTCCTTAAATGATCTGTTCTTTTCTTAGAAGAAGTGCAGCTAGGGTGCTCCTTAGAGGCAAGGATGGTGAACCTTTGCATCACATACTTTGAGTATGTAGTTAACAGAAGTCAGTTCTTCAAAAAAGACACCATACTTGGAGGAAAGTTAGGGCATCAGCAAAATAGGTAAAGACCCTCAACACAGGGACTACAGTAATGGACTTGAGCCTGGTCGATATTTTGAGGATGACACAGATTGCACAAAATTTTGATCTATTATTCATAGGATAACTGTGAGTTAGAGTCAACTGGAAGGCACCTAAATTTTATCTGCTCAGATTACTCTAGCCAGCTTTCACTTTCAACACTCTTCAGGCAATAGGGAGACACCAGTCCTTGTGTTTAGATGTGCTCTATGCTGAATGCCCCTCTGTGCTCCCAGCATATGTGAAACTCTTCAAAGAACTCTTTCATTTAATTTCACCCTGAGTTGCTCTATTTCAACAAGCATTCTACTAAAGAATGAGGATCAGTCTCTTTTTCAGACAAATGCTCATATCTCTATATGCTATTTTATTTGCTTGAGAGAAGAAGAAAACAACAAAAGTTTCTGTAGGTTTGGAGTTTTTTTATATACTCCCCAAGATTTCTTCCTATTTGTAGTATCTGCTTGAATGGAAATGGGTGGTAAAGTTCAAATTACCAGCTCTTGAATATCTACTAGTAAGTGACCATAAAGAAGCTTTATTAGACTGTGGGCAGAAGGAATACTTACTGTCCTTTGATTTATGATTTGATGCTTTGGGGTGTTATCCAATAAAATAACTGTTATTCAAGCTTGACCAGTAATGATAAGAGTGCAGTGAACTCTTATTCACCTAAATTCCTGCGTGCAGCACAATTTTATATTTGACCAGTGGAAATAGTTCATCCAGATAAAAATTAAGCACCTGAAATTGAGAGCTAGCAAGTGATATCCTTAACTGACAATTCTTTCATGGTAGGGTTAAATAGAAAAGCTAAGTCTTAAGTTCACACCCTGGCTTTTAAATTTACAGGTGACTTGGGTCAATTACTTTATCAGTGCTAAAATTATTTTTCTGATATATTAATTAGAATGCTAATGCAACTTCAAAAGAAATTGTGAGAATAGAAGCTATGGAAAATAATATTTTTGTCATTGAATATTAATAAAATAGTAATACCTAATTATTTATTATTATGCATCAGGCATAATGCACACAACTCCTTTGTGCCAAAACAGACTGGTCCTCAACCAATTGTGAAGATGATTTCAGATGAGGCTGTGTTTCTTTCTGTTCTTCATGGTGCCACTACGAGTAACGGAGCATTCTCCATAGGCAAGAACATTGAATAAAGGGACTTCACTTACAAAATAGCACTTACAAAATAACACTTTAAAGTCATGTACTTCTCTGCTTTCTTATTTAACTACATTACTACATTGACAAGTAATAATTATTATCTGAAAATATGTATCCTTGGTGAAAAAGTTTTAAAAATTTACTTCTGCCAAATAACTATTTTGATCCTATCAACCGTCTTGTGCAAAAGTAGTTGTATTCCATTATTACACATTACATAAGTAGCTTCAAAGTGATTCCTTTCAAGGATAAGAAGCTGGAGAATGAAAGACACAGAAACTTATTCTCATCATTTTTGTTGTTGTGTTGTTATGTGCCGTCGAGTCGTTTGCAACCCATAGCGACCCTATGTACAACAGCCCTAAACCGTGCTCTATCCCATGCCAATCTCATTGCCTCTGGCACACCCATCCCGATTACCCCAGTCACTGAATCAATCCACCTCACAGAGGGTCTTCCCCTCCTGCGCTGTCCCTCTACTCTACCCAGCATGATGTCCCTCTCTAAAGACCTGTCTCTCCTTACAACATGTCCAAAGTATGTCAGACGAAGCCCCAGAATCCTTGCCGCCAAGGAGCATCCTGGTTTAACCCTCTCTAGGCTGAATCTGTTCGTTTTCTTGGCAGGCCATGGTACATTCAATACTCTTCTCCAGCACCACAGCTCAAAGGCGTCAATTCTCCTTCTATCCTCCCTAGTCATTGCCCAACTCTCTGATGCGTAACAAGTGATTGCAAAAACCATGGCCTGTATTAGGCGCACCTTAGTCTCCAGAGAGATGCCGTTGCTCTTGAGTACTTTAGAGAGGTCCCTAACCGCAGACTTTCCCATCTGAATACGTTTTTTGACTTCCTGGCTACTGGTAAAAAGAGTGTTGACCGTGGAGCTGAGCAAACTGAAGCTGTGAACACTCTCAATCTCTTCGCCATCCATCCTGATGCTACCGATTGGTCCGGTGGCGAGAATTTTTGTCTTCTTGACATTGAGCCTCAGTCCATACTGAAGGCTGCATTCCTTGATCAACTGCAATAAGTGCATGAGGTCCTCCACAGTTTCAGCGAGCAAAGTTGTGTCATCTGCATAATGCAGATTGTTGATAGATCGTCCACCAATCCTGACGCCACGCTTCTCCTCATAGAGCCCAGCCTCTCGGATAATCTGCTCTGCATACAGGTTGAAAATGTATGGAGATAGGACACATCCCTGGCATACACCCTTCCCAATTTTGAACCATGCAGTGTTACACTGCTCTGTTCTGACGACTTGCCTCTTGGTCCAAGTATAGGTTTCGCATTAGCATGATTAAATGTTCTGGGATTCCGCATTAACACGATTAAATGTTCTGGGATTCCCATTCTTCTCAGAGTCAGCCACAGTTTGTTATGATCCACGCAGTCAAATGCCTTTGCATAATCAATGAAACACAGATAGACCTTCTTCTGGTATTCTCTGCTTTCAACTAAGATCCACCTAACATCAGCTACAATATCCCTAGTACCACGACCCCTTCTAAACCCAGCCTGGACTTCTGGCAGTTCTCTGCTGATGTGCTGTTCCAGTCGTTCTTCGATAATCTTCAGTAGAATCTTGCTTGCATGTGAAATCAATGATATTGTTCTGTAGTTTCCACACTCAGTTGGGTCGCCTTCTTTGGGATGGGAACAAATATAGACCTCTTCCAGTCAGTTGGCCAAGTGGTTGTTCTCCAGATTTCTTGGCACAACTTGGTGAGCACATTCACGGGAGCATCTGTTAGCTGAAATATGTCAATTGGTATGCCATCTATTCCAGGGGCCTTATTTTTTGCTATTTCCTTCAAAGCAGCTTGAACTTCTCCCTTCATCACCATAGGCTCTGGCTCAAATGCTATTTCATTAAATTCTTCTGTATCTGCCAAGTCCTTTCGGTACAATGACTCAGTATATTCCTTCCATCTTCTTTTGATACCTCCTGGATCTTTTAACATTCTGCCTAAAGCATCCTTGATTGTAACAATTCGAGGTTTGAATTTGCTCTTTAGTTCCTTGAGCTTAAGAAATGCAGAACGAGTCCAGTCCTTTTGATTTTCCGACTCTAGCTCCTCGCGCATTTCATTGTAGTATTTTGCTTTGTCATTCCGTGCTGCCTTTTGGAATCTTCTGTTCAGCTCTTTAGTGTCTTGGATTCTTCCTTGTGCTTTGGCTTCTCTACGTATCTATTATTATTTATTAATATACAAAGCACACTGGCCATTTATATGATTCCAACTCACTTGAACTCTATCAAAGTAGAACTCTCCTCCACAGGTTTGAAATAGCTGAGTTTTTAAAATAATAAATCTCTAGGTCTTTCTTCTGAGATGTCTCTGCTTAGGTTTGCACTGCCCATCTTTTGATTAGTAACTAGAGCTTTACCACAGCATTATATAAATATTCATTTAACTCCTATCTTTTGGGGAAGTGGGCTTTTTAAATTTTATAACTGATTTACTTTACAAAGTTTGAATACGTTGTTTGGATGGGTGGCTGTGTTGAAGGAAATTGGAAGGATCTTTTGGGGGATTTTTTTAAAAGCAATTATTACTATAGGCTGCCTCTATTTTTAAATATTATTTAAACAAGGAATTATAATTGTACTGTTGTTGATTGCCTTCAAGTAGAGCACAACTCATAGCGACCCTCTGAAAAAAAGGCCTGAACTCCCCTACAACTAACGACATTTATCAAAGTTCATAGTTTCCAAACGCATGTTGTTTAGAAAGTGGATGCCACTCCTGCTTCCAAACCTCTCATAATATGCTATTGTTGTTACGTGTCGTTGAGTGGTCTGTGATGCATAGTGACCCTATGTACAGTAGCTCTGAAATTTTCCCTGTCCTGAGCCAGCCTCACTAATTATGACACACCAACCCCCATCACCCCAGTTAAGAAAATCTTTTTTAGGTGTTTTCCCCCTATAATAATTGGATCATGATCATGAACCAGAGAGAATGGAACTATTATTAACTAACTCAGACCTTCATTTTTTCTTACCAGCACAGGGCTGCCATCTACCAGAAACAAAGGAAATCACAGTTTTCCTAATTCAAGCAGTAAAGAAAAGAATGGAACCCTTTTCCACAAATTTTATTTTGGTCCACAACTCAATTTCCAGCAATGTACTGAAATGTGGAAACAGTTAACACGCACACGTAATGTTTAGAGTCTCAAAAGAATCAAGACTGGAGAACATTTATATTCATTTCTTTACTAAGGCTTAAAAATTTGAGGGCAAAGCCTATTTTTCCTTTGATCAAGAGCTTGGAAGAGTTCACACTGGAGTGTTTATAAAGAGAAAAGTAAAAAGAGAAGTGGATTTCTGAAAAAAAAAATACACAAAATTGAACAGACCAAGAGGCACTATAAACAATTGTACAAATAAACCCAAGGTTTCTTAATGTTAACAATAATTCCTAACATTGTAACTTGCTTGACAGCCAGTATGCTCCTTTTTAAATGTTCTATCTATGTTAACTCATTTAATACTATGAAAATACCAAGAGGAAGTAAAATTATTACCATTTTACAAAGAGGAAAATGATAGCCACAGAGGTGAAATATTGTCCTAGAGACAATATTTAAACCCAGGGAGTTCAGATGCATTCCCTGCTCTTAAATTCTACATACACTGCTTTTTTTATCCTTAGATACTTTAGATATAAGCAGAGGAGAAGGATGAGAGAAATAGCCTTATGGCCAGAATCTTTAAGAAGGAGTCTCTGAAGTGGAGCACTGTTTAAAAACTCTCCCTTGGGTAACAAGAAAACTGAAGTCTACTCCTATAGTTTTCAAAACGTTATAATTTTAGATAGTTTGCTTTTCTAGACTTCTATTCCTTATTAGTAAAACAAGAAAAAGTAAATAATTACTAAATAATCCTCTAGGTCTAACCTGGTGATTATTGAATTATCCGTGCTAAAGGACAAAAAAGAAAATGAATGTAACTCAATCAATTTAAACTGGTCTGTTTCATCACAAGAATTATTGTAAGTACAACTCTATATAATAGCTTTATGGTTATTAAATTTGAACACATCCATGAACCATAAAATAAGATTTCTTTAGGATTTTTAAATCACTTCCCCACATTTAGAATCCTAGAATAGTTGGGCTTGACAGTATTAAAAATAATAATTTAATTCAAAACCTTATGTGTCCATTAAAATAAAAAAAAGATTGACAATGTCCTTGGTTTCTCCTATATCACCAGGACGTAGCTCTATCAAAGTACGTGCATAAAAATCAAGCAGGGGGAAATGAGAGCTTTTCTGAAATGGCATTGATCTCATGGTTTGGTTTGATTGTTTATCCATATACCCCACACAAAATACTTCAATGGAAAAAAGCTGGTTTTGATATGTTAACATCTTCTCTATGTAAATATTTTGTGCTTCCATTTCCATAAAGGAACATCGTAATTTAGTGTCACCAGATTGTCTTTAAAAAACAACACAAAGAAATACTCACTTCTTTAATATACAAATAAACTCAGTGCTTAAAAAAAAATCAATCAAAATCAGGGGCCTTGGGAGGCAAAAAGTAAATCAACCATCCATCTTATCACTCTAATGGGTATAGTCCTTTTAAACTGCTTGATTAACCTTTTGGCGCCTGCATGTCTGTAGCTCCATTATTATGATTAATTTATTTTGCACTAATGTATTTCCACCAGTAAACACAATGGTTGGGTAATGAGAGGTTAAAAAAATTCAATAATAATATCATAAAATGTCTTTATACTTAAATAGCATTCGCTTGGATATCAGTGTGTTGATAAAGCAGCCTTGCATCCATTTATCTAAATTTAGTTTACAAACAAACCTTACAATCTTAATTTCCTTTTCTACATGGACCAGACAAATGTCAAGATTGTGAGTTGAAAGGGAACCATACATATTCCACAATGATTGTCATTTATATTTTTCAAAATAAGTTATACTGATATGCACTTGCTTTATATAAATATATTCAGATAAAAACATAGTCAAAATGCAAGTATTACTAAGAATAAACTACAGATAAAACATGGAAACACAAGTCCTAGAATCTAAATGATTTCAAGATCACTTAAAGCTTCTTATAATTATTGTTGCTACAAGAAGTTCCTCTGCCTTTCTGTGAATGCTTCTATTTAAACAACAGCCAGAAGAAAAAGGAACATTGTTATTGCTATGGTGCCCTTCAGTCTGAATCCATTTGTAGCTGATTCTCTAGCACATTTTTCAGAGGCTGTGCATTACACAGGTGGAGACTGCTCACATTTTTTCCTTGGAATTATTCAAACTACCTACATTAGACTTGGTAGTGCAACTCTTTACCCACTAGGCCACCAGGGAGAATTGGACTTAAATGATCTTGATAAATATTCAAAATTCTGCAACTTATTCAAAACTCAAGCTCACTTTTGTCATGATTGGCTCTTGGTGCTAAATGGTGTTTAGGGCATCTGATAGAAATAAAATCCAGTTGTTGGAGAAAATAAGGGAGAAAGTTTGGACATTGTCAAAATCACCAGAGGCATAATATCAAGAAGATACACTCATTTTTTTTCTTTAAAATTCTCCCTTAACCTATTTCTAGAGTAAATACTAAGATGCTTACACTAAAGAAAAGGTGAGCTAGAAGAGCAGATTTGATTGACATTTCTATTACACACCATGCATGGAAATATGCATGTGAGATAAAACTGTGAATAAAACACGAAGACTTAATAGCATCCAGTAGTTGTAACATACCTTAAATATTTGTATATTCTATAGATGCAATGGTAAATATAGTCATCACTCATTACTATTAAGTCATAGCTGACCTTACATTAGGTTCCCAAGGCTCTAAGTCACATCAGAAGAAACTGCTCATCTTTCTCTAATAGATCGCCTGGTGCATCCTCACCTCAGCAGAGGCATTCCTATAGGTTAACAGTGCACCTCTTTCTGGACTACACCATCCCAGCTCTCTAAATGTGATTATGTAGGTATACATATGAATAAGAAAGGAATTTGCTTGATGGGGTGCAAAGAATTGCTTTATAATTGAGGAAATACTTGTAGGGGATTCAAAGAAAAGACTTGGGCAGCAGGAAAATTGAGAGGTTAGAGTTTTTCAAACAGAAAAAAATGAAAAAGAGGCATGAAAGTACGCTGTATATGGTGAGATAACACATGATTCAGTGTTTGAGTAAACATCGTGAATTTTGCATTAGAGAGTGCTACAATATTATAGTGGGCAGAGAGATTAAGATAATATCATACAGAGCTATGCTAAGTTTAAAATGTACCCTATAGAAACCAGGGTATTCACTAAATTTATAAGATTTCGTTTTCTTCAAGTGTTTATGGATTTGCCTTACTGCCAGTTTCACCTTGCTTACAAAAACAATCAACATTCTTAGTACTAACAACTATATAATCAAAAGATGAGTTGTGGTGTTGTTGCTATGTGCTGTTGAGTCACTTGTATCTCATAGTGACTCTATGTGCAATGGCTCTGAAACCAGGTCTACTGTGTGTCAACTTTACTTTCTTGGATGCAGCTATCCTAGTCACCAACTCAATCCATCTCACCAATGGTCTTACTCTCTTTCACTGTCCCTCTAAGCTTCAAAGCATGATGTCCCTCTCCAAGGACTAGTCCTTACTTGCAATATACCCAAAGTATGTCAGACGAAGCTTCAGAATCCTTGACTCAAGGAACAGCCTGGTTTTACCCTCTTTAAAATGAATCTGTCTCTTCTTCTGGCAGTCCATGGTATGTATATTCAATACTTCTCCAGCACCACAGCTCAAAGGCATCAATTCTCTTTCTATGATCCCTGGTCATTGTCCAGCTTTCTGATGAAAGCAAATAATTGAAAAGACCATGGCCTGTATCAGGCGCACTTTAGTCTCTAGACAGATATCGTTGCTCTTCAGTACTTTGGAGAGGTCTCTGACAGCAGACTTTCCCAGTGCAATTTGTCTTTTGATTTCCTGGCTGCTGGTACCAAGAGTGTTGATTACGGAGCCAAGTAAACTAAAGTTGTTAACAATCTCAGTCTCTTAACCACCTATCATGATACTGCCAGTTGGCACAGTGCTGAGGAGAGCCTTTGTTTTCTTGATGCTGAGCTTCAATCCATATTGAAGGCTGCAGTCCTTGACCATCTGCAGCAAACACTTCAGGTCCTCCTCAGTTGCAGTAAGCAATGTTGTGTCATCTGCATAACGCAGGTCGTTGATGAATCTTCCTCCAATCCTGATACCAAATTCCTCCTCATACAGCCTAGCCTCCTGGATGATCTGTACATAGATTGAAAAGATACGGAGATAGGATACATCCTTGCATAACTCCTTCCTGATTTTAAATGATGCAGTATTCCCTTGCTCTGTTTGACCACTGCCTCTGCTTGATATAAGCACAATCAAATGTTCTCAGATTCCCATTCTTCTCAAAGTCAGCCACAGTTTGCTGTGATACACACAGTCAAATTCTTTTCCATAGTCAATGATGTACAGACATTCTTCTGGCACTCTCTGCTTTCAGTCAAGATCCATCTAACATTAGCTGTAATATTCCTAATAGTATGGTCTCTTCTAAATCCAGCCTGTACTTAATGGCAGTTCTCTTAGTGTGCTGTTTCAATCATTTTATTTTTTTTTCTTTTTCAACAGAATCATGCTTGCATATGATATTAATGATATTGTTTGATAATTTCTGCACTCTGTCAGGTCACCTTTCTTTGGAATGGGAACAAATATAGATCTCTTCCAGTTTATTGGTGGGGTGATTGTCCTCCAGATTTCTTGGCACAACTTAGAGAGTGCATCCACGGCAGCATCTGTTTGTTGAAATATGTCAACTGGTGTGCCATCAATTTGCAGGGCCTTGTTTTTTGCCAATTGTTTCAGAGTAGCTTGAACTTCTTTCATTACCACAGGCTCTTGCTCATATATTGTTTCATAAATTTCTTCTATGTCAGCCAATTTTTTTTGATACAGTGACTCTGTATACTCCTTCCATCTTTTAATGTTTCCTGGATCATGTAATATTCTGCCCAAAGTCTCCTTTAGTACTGCAATTTGGGGCTTGAACTTGTGTTTCAAATCCTTCAGCTTAAGAAATGCTGAGCAAGTTTGGGTCTTTTGCTTTTCTGACTCCAGCTCTTTGCACATTTCATTATAATCCTTTGCTTTGTCTTCTCAAGCTGCCCTTTGAAATCTTCTCTTCGGTGCCTTAATTTTTTTTTTTACTTCTTCCCTTTGCTTTGGCTTCTCAGCACTCTAGTGTAATATTCAGGGTCTTGTCTGATAGCCATCTGGGTTTTTTCTTCCTCATTTTCCCTTGTAATGACATTTTGCATTCTTCATGAATGCTATTCTTGATATCCTCCCACAACTCATCTGGTCTTCGATCATTGGTGTTCAAGGCCTTGAATTTCATTGGGAAAATCTGCTGTCAGGGACTTTGCTAGAGTACTGAAGAGCAACGACGTCAGTCTGGAGACTAAGGTGCACCTTTACAATCCATGATTTTTGCAATTACTTGCTGTGTATCAGAGAGCTGGACAATAACTAAGGATGATCGAAGGAGAATTGATGCCTTTGAGTTGTGGTGCAAGAGAAGAGTGTTGAATGTATCATCAACTGCCAGGAGAAAAACAGATCCATCCTACAGAGGGTGAAATCAGGATGTTCTTTGAAGGCATAGATTTTGAAGCTCGATCTGACATACTTTGGACATGTTGCAAAGAAGGACCAGTTCTTTGAAAGGGATATCATGCTTGGAAGATTGGATAGACAGTGCAAGAGAGGAAGACCGTGGATGAGATGGATTAACTCAGTAGCTGGATAATGGGTATACGTGTGTCAGAGGAAATAAGGTTGGCTCAATATAGAGCAGGTCTCAGAGCTATTGCCCATAGAGTTGCTATGAGTTGCAAGCAACTTGACAGTACATAGCAATTACCTTATTGCCTACAATTTTTTTTAACCTTTGATTTTTGTATTGTGATTTATTATTTCAGAAAATACTATTTTAAAAAATTCTGGATAAAACACAAACAAAAACAGACATTTATTTATTGTCTTCAAGGATATTGATGTCCCCCTAGGGGGGAAAAAGACTTATAGTAATCAGGTATTAGGTACAAAGTAAGATACTTTATAAATAAATGTTAAATCAAAGACAAAGATGAATGCAGTTTAGCTCTAAATGTCAAACTCTTTTTCAATTTCATTGGGCATATGATATTGTCCAGGAGAAACTATGGAACAAAAAATAGTTAAGGAAATCTAATTACTTTCTACCAAATTTAGCCTAGTATTGCTATAATAGTAGCACTTTATAGCTATTCTCTGAACATGAAGAAGTATACCAAGATCGAGTGGCTATACTTAAGGATGCTTTGGGCAGAATATTAAATGATTCAGGAAGTATTTAAAGAAGATGGAAAGAGTATACAGAACCATTGTACCAAAAATAATTGGCAGACACAGAAGAATTTCATGAAACAACATATAAGGAAGAGCCTATAGTGATGAAGGAAGAACTTCGGGCTGTTTTGAAAGAGTTGGCGAAAAATAAGGGCCCAGGAATTGATGGTATACCAATTGATGTATTTCTACTAACAAATGCTGCCCTAGATGTGCTCATCAAGTTGTGTCAAGAAATCTGGAGGACAACCACTTGGCCAATTGACTGGAAGAGATCTATATTTGTTCCCATTACAAAGAAAGGTGATCCAATGAAGTTTGGAAATTATAGAACAATATCATCAATATCACATGCAAGCAAGATTCTGCTGAAGATTATCCAAAAATGACTGGAACAACACATTAGCAGAGAACTGCCAAAAGTGCAGGCTGGATTTAGAAAGAGTTGTGGACTAGGGGTATTGTAATTAATGTCAGATGGATCTTGGCTGAAAGCAAGAATTACCAGAGGAATTGATTCATTGATTATGGAAAAGTGTTTCACTGTGTGGATCACAACAAACTGTGGCTGACTCTGAGAAGAGTGAGAATCCCAGAACATTTGATTATACTAATATGAAATCTGTATGTGGACCAGGAGGCTGTCGTCAGAACAGAGCAAGGAAACACTGAATGGTTCAAAATTGGGAAGGGTGTAAGCCATGGATATGTCCTATCTCCATGCCTTTTCAATCAATATACAGAACACATTATCTGGGAGGCTGGGCTCTATGAGCAGAAATGTTGCATCAGGATTGGAGGATTCATCAAAAGTCTGCATTACCCAGATAATAACCTTCCTTGCTGAAATTGGGGAGAACCTGAAGCACTTGCTTCAGTAGGTCAAGGACTGTAGCCTTCAATATGGATTGAGGCTCAATATCAAAACAACAAAAGATTCTCACCACTGAGCCAATTGGCAACATCATGCTAGATGGTGAAGAGATTGAAATTGTTAACAGCTTCACTTTGCTTGTCTCCACAGTCAACACTCTTGGAACCAGAAGCAAGAAAATTAAAAGATGTACTGTGATAGAAAAGTCTGCTGTTAGGGACAGCTCCAAAGTACTGAAGAGCAAAGATGTCACTCTGGAGACTAAGGTGTGTCTGACACAGGCCATGGTCATTGCAATCAGTTGTTATGCCTCAGAAAGCTGGACAATGACTAGGAATGACAGGAGAATTGATGCCTTTGAGCTGTGGTGCTGGAGAAGAGTTGAATATACTATGGACTGCTAAGAAAATGAACAGGGTTGTCCTAGAGAGGGGTTAAAACATTCTGTTACTTGGAGGCAAGTGTTCTGGGCATTGTCTGACATACTTTGGACATGTTGTAAGGAGGGACAGGCCCTTGGAGAGGGACATCATGCTCAGGAGGGTGGAGGGACAGCGCAGGAGGGGAAGACCCTCTATGAGGTAGATTGATTCAGTGACTGGGGTAATCGAGGTAGGTGTATCAGAGATAGTGATATTGGCACAAGATAGAGAAAGGTTTAGGGATGTTGTACATGGAATCTCTATCATTCGCAGGTGACTCGACTGCACATAACAACAACAGCAACATCTCATTAACATCTATTATCATGGTCTGCTTACATCAAGTTTTGATATAGGACCATTTTACATTTTTTAGTGGTAACCTTGGTTCGAAATACAGTTTAAACATTTTTTGCCTTGTGTTTTTTTTCCCCCAACTAATAACCTAATCTCTGCCCAATGACCCCTGATGCTCAGATTTACAATCATTGAACTCTATTATCATATATGTGCTCATTTAGGTTTTCTTTTCTTTCTTCCTTTGCCTCTAAATTGTCTTATTCTATTCTTTCACGTCTGTTGGGTAAGTCTATTATAATATTGGGTAATTATTAGTTGAAAATGGATCTCTTGTTACAAGCGTTGCTATCTTTCCAAGGTGGATCCTCACGATATACTCACGTTTGTTTAATATGCTTGCATTCCCTCATTTAACCTTTTCCAAGGCCTTCCTTTCTGACTCAGTGGCACAAGAGTGAAGTTAGTCTTTAGAATTTTTGGAAGCCACTCTTTCGGTTTTTAACGTCTCTAAAAACAGTGAAGGATCTTAGAAAATAACTAAAGTGTTATACGCCTTCTTTAGAGGAGAAAAAGGAACTCAGAGAAAATTAACATGCTGTCAAGTGAAGGTTCCTAGAAAGTTAGAAATTCCACAATACGATTAAAGAATATGAAGAGTCACAGAGATAAGATCAAAGAATCTACAAATCAATGACTAATAATCTATTGACCTGGTAATGATGATTCATTAGCCTAAGCTTTAGGGGTGTTGGGGAAATCTAACCGGTCAGATCATAAGAGTATACTTAGAGACAGTGTTACAAATGATATTACATCAGCTTATATTTTAATACATGTACATTTCTTCCCTGCAATCTATTATCTTTTTAGCTCTGTATATGGCTTACTGAACTAATTTATGGTGCCAAAACTAGAGGAAGTCTTTTTTTGTCAGCTGTGTAGGAAAAGCTTCCTTTCCTTTAAATCAGTAGGTCAAGCATTCTCTCAATGCATCTTAGCAGTCACCTGGACCAATGAACTTCACGAGGCAGGAACCCAGTTGCACAAAGGTGATCTCCACTTCTGGCCTTTATTTCCTGGTGGTACTAAGGGCCATTCCCCAATAACCACTGTCATCTTGCTTTCCTCCACTTATCTCTAGTAAGATAAAGATGTTTTTTTGTTTTGGTGTTTTTTTTAGTAAGATAAAAATATTAAAGTCACATCCTAGGGGAACACCCTCTACAGCTAGTTAAGGACTACTATATCCAGAAAAGACAGGAACAGTACATTGACAGAAATCTACCAGAAATACATGCTGGATTTAGAAGATGTCCTGGCACTAGGGATATTATTGCCAATGTCAGATGGATCTTGGCAGAGAGCAAAGAGTACCAGAAGAATGTCTATGTGTGTTTGTTTCATTGACTACGCAAAGGCATTTGACTGTGTGAATCACAATAAATTGTAACTAACCTTGAAGAAAATGGGAATCTCAGAATACTTGATTGTACTTATACAAAACCTACACTTGGAGCAAGAAGTAGTCCTCAGAACTGAGCAAGGAAACATTGCATGTTTCAAAATCAGGAAAGGAGTGTGTCAGGGATGCATCCTGTTCTCATACATTTCCAATCGGTATGCAGAACAGATTATTTGGAAGGCGGGATTTTATGACGAGGAGTGTGGCATCAGGACTGGAGGAAGACTAATTAACAATCTATGATATACTAATGACACATAACCTTGTTTACTGAAACTGAAGAAAACATGAAGCACTTGCTGCAAAAGATCAAGAACTATAGTCTTCAGTATGGACTGAGGCTTAGCCTCAGGAAGACAAAGATTCTCCCCACTGGGCCAATTGGCAGCACCATAATATATGGAGAAAATAATTGAGGTTGTTAGCAATTACAGTTTGCTCAGATCCACAATCAACACTCTTAACACCTGAAGTCAGGAAATCAAAAGAAGAATTGCATTGGGAAAATCTGCTGTCATGGGGACCTCTCCAGAGCGTTGAAGGGCTTTGATGTCAGTCTGGAGGCAAAGGGTGTGCCTAATCCAGGCTATAGTCTTCTCAATTACTTGTTATGTATGCTTCAGAGAGTTGGACAATGACTAAGGTGGACTGAAGAATAGATGCCTTCGAGTTGTGGTGCTGGAGAAGAGTATTAAATACACTATGGATTGTGAAGAAAACAAATAGGTCTAGGACAGGGTGAACCCAAGTCTCTCCTTCGAGACTAGGATTTTGAAGCTCTTCTTCACTTATTTAGGCATGTGGCCAGGAGATATCAGTCCTTAGAGAAGGACATCATGCTTGGAAGTGTGGGCACAGGAGAAGAAGATCCCAGATGAGTTGGATTAATACAGTGACTGTGGCAATGGGGGGGGGGGTTGGTTTGTCACAATTAGTGAGATTGGTTCAGAACAGGGAAGGGTTCAGAGCTGCTGTGCATATGGTAACTATGCATCACGGATGACTCAACGGCACATAACAACAATAACATAATATGACAGGTGTGGAAGCAGGAGTAACATCCACTTCCTAAACAACATGCCTCTGAAAAATCTATGAACTTTGATAACTGTCAGTTGTTGTAGAGGGACTTCAGGCTTTTTATTCACAGGGTTGCTATGAGTCCTGCTCAACTTGAAGGCAATCAACAACAACAGCAACATGAGTTAAGGACTGCTAGGTGATTCTTGCTGCAGCTGTTGTTGTTGTTGTTGTATACCATAGAGTTGGAACCGAACCATAGCTGAACCTCCAGCAGGTTTTCAGAGGCAGTTAATCGCATAGGAGGAGTTTGCCCATCTTTCTTCCGCAGAACAGAAGATGGCCTCGTACTTCATGCTTTGGAGATTGCAGTGCAGCTTCAATCAATGCCACTAGGTCACCAAAGCTCCCTGCTATGTGCCTAGGGTTTTATTCTTCTACCCCCAATCTTCCTACAGTGTTTGGTTTATCAGAATAAAGAGGATTAGTCCATAAATTCTAGATTACACATCAGTGTGTGTGTGTGTGTGTGTGTGTGTGTGTGTGTGTGTGTGTGTATTGACAAGATGCAATTCAATTTATGATAGTTGTTGTTGTTGTTGTTGTTATGTGCCGTCAAGTTGCTTGCGACTCATAGTGACCCTATGTACAACAGCCCTAAACTCTGCTCTGTCCTGTGCCAATCGCACTGCCTCTGACACACCCGTCCTGATTACCCCATTCACTGAATCAATCCACCTCATACAGGGTCTTCCCTCCTGCGCTGTCCCTCCCAAGGACCTGTCTCTCCTTACAACATGTCAAAAGTATGTCAAACGAAGCCCCAGAATCCTTGCCTCCAAGGAGTAGCCTGGTTTAACCCTCTCCAAGATGAATCTGCTTGTTGTCTTGGCAGTCCATGGTTCATTCAATACTCTTCTCCAGCACCACAGCTCAAAGGCATCAATTCTCCTCTATCCTCTCTAGTCATTGTCCAACTCTCTGATGCATAACAAGTGATTGCAAAGACCATGGCCTGTATCGGACACACCTTAGTCTCCAGAGAGACACGGTTGCTCTTGAGTACTTTAGAAAGGTCCCTAACAGCAGACTTTCCCATCGCAATACATTTTTTTGTTTATTTCCTGGCTGCTGGTGCCAAGAGTGTTGACTCTGGAGCCAAGGAAACTGAAGCTGTGAACAATCTCAATCTCAAGCTCTTCGCCATCCATCCAATGCTACCAATTGGTCCAGTGGTGAGAATCTTTGTCTTCTTGACATTGAGCCTCAGTGTATACTAAAGGCAGCAAGTGCATGAGGTCCTCCTCAGTTTCAGCAAGCAGGGTTGTGTCATCTGCATAACGCAGATTGTTAATAGATCTTCCACCAATCCTGACGCAACACTTCTCCTCATAGAGCCCAACCTCTCAGAGAATCTACTCTGCATACAGGTTGAAAAGGTATGGAGATAGGACACATCCCTGGTGCATGCCCTTCCCAATTTTGAACCATGCAGTGTTACCCTGCTCTGTTCTGACAACTGCCTCTTGGTCCAAGTATAGGTTTCTCATGAGCACGATTAAATGTTCTGGGATTCCCATTCTTCTCAGAGTCAGCCACAGTTTGTTATGATCCACACAGTCAAATGCCTTTGCATAATCAATGAAACACACATAGACATTCCTCTGGTATTCTCTGCTTTCAGCTAAGATCCATCTAACATCAGCAACAATATCTCTAGTACCACGACCCCTTCTAAACTCAGCCTGCACTTCTGTCAGTTTTCTGCTGATGTACTGTTCCAGTCATTTTTGGATAATCTTCAGTAGAATTTTGCTTGCATATGAAATCAATGATATTGTTCTGTAATTTCCACACTCTGTTGGGTCATCCTTCTTTGGAATGGGAAAAAATATAGATCTCTTCCAGTAAGTTGGCTAAGTGGTTGTTTTCCAGATTTCTTGGCACAACTTGGTGAGCACATCCAGGGCAGTAACTGTTAGCTGAAATATGTCAATTTTGTTAGTTTTAGTAAAATGTAGATAAATATCTACTTTTTGAGAAGCGATAGTTGCCTTGCATGAAAATTTGTATCAAAATTGTCTATGCATAAGTTTTACTTTAAGGTAAATAACTCTAAATAAATAAATATGTAATTACACGTAGATAAGTAGGTATCTAGAAAAAGGGAGCTCTGGTGGCTTAGCGTTGAGAACATGCACTGCAATCCCAAAGGCATACATTTTTTAATCCACTACTTTCTCTGTGGGAAAAGGATGAGAAAACTCTTCTTGTGTGATTTACTGCTTCTGAAAAGCCACTGAAGAGCTATGCATAAGTTCTGACTCATTCATAGCACACAACAACAAAAACAACTAGATAATGTATATACAACCATATATGTCTTGTCAGAGTCATTTCATGTCCAGTTCATGAAATTTCTGGTACCTGAATCAAATTTGAAATACACATACATTCATGTGTTTGTGTTAAGATAAAACAAATATAACAAATTGTAAACACTTAGGAGCCTGACCAAAGGCCAGGGAAATAGTGCTTTATAATATAAATAGACTTCCTGGTAGCTTTTGGAGGGGGGAAGGTAACACATGAGTGTCAAAGTGAAGGAGAGAGATAGAGAAAGGCAGATAATTGTCTTTCCCATTGTACCCTTCAATAAACGAACAAATTCCAAGCTGTTCTCTGGTATTTAACACTATTATGTGTTCTAGAAATAAATCAACAGGCCAGTCCTAAAACTAGAGAAGATTCTCAAGAAGTCCAACAATCAATAAATCACCTTAGAAATCAGCAAAATGTGAACAGGGAGATGCATGCATCATTTGCAGCAGCTGAGAGAAAATAATGAAGCTGATAATCATGTGGTGAAGAAAGTTCTTCATTCTGATCAAAGTTGGATGCTGTGTCATCTTCCAGAGTAACTGCAGACATCTGTGTTTTTCACATTCATGATAAAATATAAAGAAGAGTATTATGCTCTAATTTTCATAGTGAAATTGTGTTTAGAGTTTATAATGTGTAGGAAACTCAAGTATTGTAGGATAAACTATAACACAGTTTCCTTTAATGTTGTTGGTACTTACTGTCAAATAGTAATTATCTTTTATTCCCCCCTATGTTCACATCAGCATTCACTTCCCTTCAATTTGCCAAAGGAAACTGTTGATATGTTTCTGTTGTTGTTATTCCTGTAGGATTTATTCTACCTCACAGTGTTTATTATTTCCAAAAAAGGAGCATCATTAGTTGGGGACTCAGTTTCATTTTTTTTTATTTATAAAAATTTCAGAATCAATAGATTGATTTTTTTTAAGATAAGCTAGATGTGTCCAGAGGCTTCATCTTTTCATCTCCTTCAGAGGTTGCTAAGGGGTTCATTTAAGTCTTCATTTCTTCTATAGCATGGAAAGACCAAAAGTATTTGCAGTACAAAAATTGTCAAACACTATGTTAAATGACAAATGTTTACGGTCAAAAGCTGAGGAATTAGTAGTAACCACTTTTATTTTCCTGTATTTTTGAGTTGCCCAAAAGTCTTGTTTGCTTTATTTTGGTGTTAAATTGAACAGACAGAGATGTTTTCCTTTGTGTTATTCCATGTATGACTCTGTATGGTATGTTTGTGAAAAGATGGAACTAGAAAAAGAATAAAAAAGATTTAACTTTGTGTTATTCCGTGTATGAGTCTGTATGGTATGTTTGTGAAAAGATTGAACTAGAAAAAATGTAAAAAAGATTGAAAAAAAAATAAACCCACCAGATTTAGCCATGCCTTCTCCCAGTATGATATCTAATGGGGGAACAACACAGAGAGAGAGAGATCGAGCAAGAGGGAGAGAGAGAAAGAGAGCGAGAGAGAGCACAAAAACAGATGTCTGGTTCTTAATTATATTGTAATTTTCTTAGCTGTAGATATTTTAGGAAGTGGATGATAGATACTTAGAAGTAAAAGATCTAAATTTCTGAAATTCACTACAAAAACCCAACAACATTGTACACCAATGTTCCAACTAGCATTATTCACCATCGCAAGAACATGGAAACAGCCCAAACGTCCAACCACAATCAAATGGATTGAGAAATTGTGGCACTTTCACAGGATAGAATGCTACACAGTATGCAGGAACAATGATTTTGAAAACCACTGCATAACTTGGGAGAGACTGGAGGGCATTATGCTGAGTGAACTAACTCAATCTCATAAGGATAAACACTGTACAAGATCATTATTGTATAAATAGAAAGATAACTAATAAAATGTGTATGAGCATCCAAGAGGGAAGGTAGGAACAGAGAGGTGAGGTTGGGCAGGTGGGTAATCATAGGGATTGCACAATTTGATGGGTAGAGGGAAAAACGTTAGAAAATCAGAAAGATTAGGTGTGAAAAACAATGTATATGAACTTTGTAGGCAAAACAGTATAAAATAAAAATTTTATTTATAAAAAATACCTAAGAACACCAAAAAGAATATAAGAATCCCAAAACACATTGTTGTTTGTTTATGTGAACAAGTCAAAATGTACCGATTGCGGACAATTCATTGGCTTTTCAGAGATAATTATGCATATGGGAGGAGATTGCCCATCTTTCCTCTGTGGAGCTGCTGGTGAATTTGAACCTGCCTTTAGGTTGGCAGCACAACTCCTTTCCACTAAGTCTCATGAGCTCTCTGACAAAATATATGTAATCGCTAAATCCACTTGATCAAGAAACATATTTATTGTGCAATTTCACATTCTGTTTTTAAAAATCCTTGAAATAATTTCAAAGAAAAAAATATCTTTATGGAAACAATTTCATGTCAATAAAATTTGTAAATATACAAAACCAACTCCCTTGAAGCAAGCCACCTGTATTTGACGTTCTCTTGTCTGTTTTCTAGTCTCTGTATAAATCCCAACAAGTCATATGTCCTCAAATCATTATAAAATCATGTGTGTTAAACTGTGTGTTGATCAAGACCTGAAATATTTTTTATTAATTTTGTTTTGTTTATTTCTACAGCTTTTGGGATTTTTCTGTGCCTCAGTGGTTCTTAGCATCAGCTCTTCTTAAAAAGCTCCCCCCTCCCCATTGCTATTTAAACTGATTTTTCTGTTACTCCAAATTAAATCCATTATTTCTAGTCTATCAATTTCCCAACTTGAATCAGCACCCTCTAAGATCCCCATCTGCTATCTATTGTGAAGCCAGTTTTTAAATCTGTCTCTTTGTCCTCTCTCTCTTGGCCTCCTCAGGTGCCTTGGACCACTCATTCACAGGCATTCCAGCTTCTGAGCTCTGCTTGCCAGAGATGTCTGGACTAATTTGTGCCGAATCCAGCACCAGATATCTTCGCACTTATCAACATTTACTTTCAAATTTATAAATGTTCACATTTCAAAAAGCTTTCATTCGAAAAAGAGAAGTTAACTCCCAATTTCAAACATGACAATTTCTATGTTGTAGACAGAGCAGAGGGCCATAAGAAAACTAAAAGAGTAAAAAAATAAGCAAACAAAAAACCGTACTGCATCCATTCAAAGACACAGTGACCCCAGCAGATGACGGATTCTCCTACAGATCTTTCCGAGTTTGTAAACTTTTATGGAAGCTGACTGCTATATCTCTTTTCCAAAGAGTAATTGGTAAGTTTAAACAGTCTACTTTTCTTTTTTTTTAATTATTAAATTTTATCAGTTTTAATGAATATTTACAGGGATTTTAGGTTTTCATTCCTTCATTGCTGCACCATTCTCTCTATCCTCCTCCCCAGTTTGTTCTTCTTCCCCCGCCATCCGAATGTCTGTTTTAATTGTCCAATTGCCACAGTGCTTGTCAAAGTCAGTTCTGATTAATCTCCTTTGTCAGTGTGTCCCTTGCCATTCCCTATCACTCCTCCCTGAGAGAAACTTCACCCTGATTCATAAGGAAAAGGGGATGGCGTATTCTCTTAGCTACTTCCTCCTGAAAATGGACGCTGTGGGTTTCAGGGTGAAGATCTTCTCTCACTACTCTAAAGGGCCCCTTTGGCAGTAGGAAACACATAGACTATTATGGAGATTGATTTTAGAATTTAGATGCATAAACAGTCTACTTTTCAGTAAGCACTTTTACCACTGTGCTACCAATGGAAAAGCTTAATTTCCTCAATTATAAGAGAAATAGAAATTTTTAGTAAAATTCATAGCTTATTTCTACATGACTTAAAAAAATTGTCGTTATTTTAATGTTTATGTAATATTATACGGTAGTTGTAGAAAACTTAGAAACTAAATAATATGAAAAAGAAAAGAAACACTATTCATAATACCATCACTTATTCACTTTTAAATTATTGTTATACATCCTTCTAAAGTATATACTGTATGTACATGTGCATATAGACTTGGATTTTGACTTATAACATGCGAACTCAATAGAATGCATTTTGTTTATACATTATAATGACTTTTCAGTGTCATTAAATATCTCTTATAAATCTGTATTGTAATTAATACATATAGGAGATATGTTAAAATATATATGGTCCATCAACATTGATAACCTGAATTTTTAGACTTCATTATCATGCTAAAATACCTTTATTAATCTAAAATATTGCTTCTTATTTCATTGAATAGAAATTTTTGTCAAATCACATTTAAATGACAATGATGACAAGGATCCATTTTCCCTTAAAGCAAAATGAACAAGAAATAATTCTGTTTTGGGAAAAAAATGCCTTTCTCTTGAAGATATGTTGTTACTGTTAGTTGTCAATAAATGGAGAATAACTCATAGCAACATTATGAATAATAGAGTGAAACTCTGCTCTAACCTACATCGCCCTCACAATTTCCACCATGTTCAACGCTATTATTGTAGTCACCTTGTCAGTCCCAGTTGGGGTAATACTAAGTTTGGAAAGCAAAAAAGTAGAATTTTGTTTGATATTAAGCAACTTATACATATTTTTTTCTAAACAATGAACAATTATAGCTTTTGTAGGACTTTCTTTTTCTGTTGATGTTGTAACTTTTGGAAACAATTCTGAACATCTTGTGTGAGGAGGCACTTAAAGCCTTTATTCACAACTATATACTCAAGGACATTTGTATATTGAGCAGCCTTGAAAAATAGAGATACTAAAATAAAACCCATAAAATAAAATAAAAAAAATAGAGATACTGTCTCATTGAAGAGGAGACAAAAAAAGTGTTTTGTTTTTCTGCTTGTTTGTTTTACCACAAAGTATGATAATGTCACACATCCTTAGGGCATGTTATCAGGAGAGGCCAAGTCCTTGCAGAAACATACTGTTCTCAGTAATAGAAAGGGTCAACAAAAAGAAAAAAAAATACCTTCAACTAGATGGATTGACACGTACCTGCAACAATAGGCAGTGCAGCTGGGATTGTGAAGATGATTCAGGACTGGGCAGTATTTCATTTTACATACAGGGTTGCTATGACCCAATGGCAGTTAATAACAACAACAACATAATAATGTTTCCCTCAAGAGAAAAGTTTGGCAAATTTATAGCAATTATAAAGATTCAGGTTTTCTAAACTTGGCATTCATTAGTTGGGAATATAGCATTCATCCAAGACTCTCCATTTCACTCTGACAGAGTTCGGGAGACAAAGGCACCCAAAGTAAATGTAAATCTCATGTGAATCCTTTATGTTATAGTAAAATTGGTATTTTTATTTTTTTTTCTTTTCACTATATAGCAGTCTCTTGTTTTCTAAAATGTACCGCATCTATAAAACTTTGGTAAATGAGTTTCTTTATTAGTAGGAAATAGGGTAAAATTTCATATTTTTCCAACTACTTGATAGTTACTATAACAAATAAATAAAGCCCTGTGAAGAGTAATCTTTCAAGGATTAAAGAAGGATAAGAAAATATTTGTACTGATGACCGGGTATTATGATTTGTCTGCTGTCTGGCTGAAATGACAATAAATCACCAGAGAGCAGTAATCACACAGAAGTAGCTAGATAGTGTTTTTAGACATTAATCTGGTTTTGCTTGGTTTTTGGAAGGAGTGGTGTTTCTTTTGATTTTCCATAACCTGTTCAAGGTATTATGGACCATTTTTTCTAAGTTAAAACAAACAAACAAACAAAAAAAATCAAACCTGATAGCAAATTCCCAAATGACTTTCCATAAAATTATTTAAAACACATCTTCTGCTATGTTAAACTATGATCATTTTTACAAAATACATTCTGAATATTAAAAAGTTATTTTGTTCCCCAAATTGAACGTTTTCTAAATATATTTACTCATAGACCTTCTTTTCTCTGACATTCGAGCATTACATTTTCATTAATAATGACAATTATCATATTTTCATCTAGTTTATCTAAAATTAAATTCTCTCTCATCTTACTAACCCCAAAAGAAACCCTCGCCTGCAGAATCTTAAATTCTCACTATGTTCTTACTTATGAAATTATTTTCTTATAATCAAGTAGCTGGCAGATCTGTAAGTCGGTAGTTCACAACCCAGCTCCAGAACAGATATAGCAGACAAGCAACTAGGCTTATGGGTTCACTGTTTGTAGCAACCTATTTAGAGCTTGATTGAACTTTAAAGCCCATCTGTCCTAGCATCTTCATTGAAATGTAATGAAGTCAAATCTCTCGAGTTTAAATGAATTGTTAAGCTCACAAGTATACTTTGCTAGAGATATCACTGCTATTTGATACCAGTACTCATGGGGAAACAATGCTTTGATATTAACAGATAAATTCTTGATAGAACTCAGGAAATGCCAGCTCCATTAAAGTCTATAAAGAGGTAGAAAAACAACTGGAATGATTTCACAGTCAAAACCCAGGTATGTGTTCCTGATTTATAGATTCTTTCTAAAGCAAGAAAAAAACCTGCAAGTAAATCAAATATGTCATAAGACACAATTTATAGAAATATATAAATTAAATTTTATGAAAATGTATTTCTATTTGTATTATCACAGACTTTTTTCTTTTAATTGATGATAATATTAGTTTGTAATATTTTTGTGTGAAGAAAACAGATTACTGCAATTACATTCTATACAAGGTACACAAGAAAGAATTTTCAGTTCTCCTTACGACTGGAGAGAAAAGGAAAAATTTGCAGCTAAATAATCTCTAAATTTAATTTTGAAAGATGATACAATACTGTCAGATGAATAGCATGGTTGAGTAAGGACATTCTAAATAAAGGACGTTATCAAATATGTAATATCTAATGGCATACTGTTCCTAGATAGAAGGGTTGTAAGTAAATTTCTAATGCTTCTTTTTGGCTGATTATAGATGCTGGGTGGGAAAATGTGAAGAAAGAAATAGGAAAGGAATAAGGACCAATGCGTAGGAAGAAATGGCATTGACTTTGAAAACAAAACGGCAAGTGTAAATAATTTATTGCAGGCTATTTTTCACTGGAATCAGGATGACCAACAATGTAAGGAGCTTAGGACTGAAAAATTCCCTAGGTGCTGGGTTTTCATTGCTAAAATAGGAATAATCCTAGATAAGAAAAGACAACTAGTTGTCCTAATGCTTTTTCAAGGCTGTCAAGTCAGAACAGAGCTGATCGTCCATCAAATTTCCAAGGCAGTAAATTCAAGGGAGGAGACGTCTCCTGTGCACAGCTCCCTACAGATGACACCACAAGAGCTCTCGGATTGGTTGTCTTGGATGTTGTTGATTTCTTAAACCCTATTTTAAACTGCATTATATTTAATTCTCTTCAATGCTATTTTATATTGCAAAGCTTTGCTTTCCTTTTTGGTTAATGGAATGGACTCATTTCAATATGTTGTTGTTGTGTGCCATTGTGTTGCGACTGACACACAGCTAACTCTGCAGGACATTTTCAAAGGCAGTACATCACAGAGAAGAAGATTGTCCCGTTTTCTACCATGGAGCAACTGATGGGTTTGAACCATATGTCTTCCGGATTGCTGTGCAGTTTCTTACCACTATGCCACCAAAGCTCCCTCATTTCAATGTATGAGTCTTATATATAGACAATTTGTCCTACAGTATTAAACTTTAGCCTTTCTTCAGTCTTTATTTTTTTTTATTTTATACTGGTTTGCATAAAAAATGGGTACACATTGTATTTCATTCATGTATACCTTGCTTCACACATTCCTTCATTTACATTTTGTTTCATACAATCATTTTTATACATTAAACTCTAACAGTTATTTTAAAAAATATTTTATTACAATCTTAACGTTCTTTTCACCCCATAGTTTAGAGATGAGGGTACAACTGCAGAAACAAACAATGAAATGTATATCTCTACAATTCTCTCCATTTCTTCCTTTTTGTTAACTCAGAACAGAACTGACCCTCCATTGAATTTCGTAGGCAGTAAATCACAAGGGAGGAGATTTCTCCTGTGTCCTTGCTCCTCTATTGTCTTTTGTGTCTTGGTCCTCTAAAGCATCAAGGAAGAAAACAGAGGAGAGAAGAAAAGGGAGCAAAGATCTATTCACCATTCTGTAGGTCTTGCCAACATCTCCTAGTCTTCCCTAGAGGGAAACTTCCATTGCTTTCTTTTCCCAAACAGCCTGTGTCAGTAAAAGTAATTTCAAATGACAACTGCTGTAGACCAACCAGTAATATCTGTATGATGTTTTAACTATGTTGCTTCTAGATACTCCATCTAGATTAGAGAAATTCCCTAGCAAAATACAACTATGGTTTCTGGGGAGTACTTTGAAAAGTACTGAAAAAATAGATTCTAGAATCAGAGTGGATGGATTATGAAGTCGGTTTGGCTAACTAGCAATCAAAAAATTTTGGGAAATGTGTTTAATATTGTCTATGACTTTGTTTCCTTTCCTGTAAAATTAGAGTCTCAGACTGAGTTCTCCAGAAAAGCAAGGATAAATCTATCTATCTATCTATCTATCTATCTATCTATCTATCTATCTATCTAATCATTCCATCCATCTTCTCTCTCTCTCTCTCTCTGTCATATCTATCAGGCCAAGTGGTAAGCGTGTGCAGTACAATCCTGAAGGCATGCTGTTTGAATCCACTAGCCATCTCATGGGAGAAGAATGAGTAATCTCCTCTTCTGCCATTAACTGCCTCTGAAACCCCGCTATAGGGTCAGTTATGTGTCAGCTCTGACTTGGTGGTACACAACAAGAAGTATATATTTATAT
>NW_006399806.1:15504990-15507068 GCF_000299155.1 Elephantulus edwardii
TATATATATATATATATATATATATATATTTCTATATTGTTCATAGGGTAGGCCTGTTAAAGTGGATGGAAAATTTTTCTTCCTAGTCTGTCTGAATTTGGGATCTTACTTTAGAACAGATAAGCATTTTACCAAAAAGAGCAGATTATAGACAAATAAAAAATATTTTAGCTATTAAGAGCATCAACATGTAGACTGTACAGAACACTCATCAATAACATGCATTATGCAGATGAGGCAACCTTGCTAACTGAAACAAAACAGATGAAACTTTTCATGCAGAAGATCAAGGACTACCGCCTCCAATATGGATTGTTTCTTCTCAACATTAAGAATACAAAGATTGTCACGGGCCAATTGGCAGCACCATGGAATATGGAGAAGAGATTGAAGTTGTTAATGTCTTTACCTTGCTTGGTTGCATAATCAACACTGTTGGCATCAGCAGTCAGGAAATCAAAAGACAAGTTGGTATATCACCATAGTGTTAAACAACAATTATGTGAGTCTAGAGATGAAGGTGCTCCTGATTCTGGCCATAATCTTCTCAATTGCTTGCTATCCATATAAAAGCCGTACAAAGGCTAAGGATGAGAAAGAATCAATGCCTTAAACAGTGGTGCTGAAAAGTGTATTGAACATACCTTGGACTATCAAGAGAGCAAATAGGTCTATCCCAAAGGGGTTGAAACCAAGTTCCTTCTTGGAGGTAAATTGTTTTTCATTAAAATCTTTATTAAAAATAATTTTCTTTTTTATTTTTGTGTGAGTGTACCATCAAATCAGATCTGACTGGTACAGGAGGAGATTGTTCCTCCTTTTCCCGGCAGAGCATCTGGTGGATTCGAACCGTGTGCCTCTGGGATTGTAGTTGCAGCTCCTTGCCACTAGGCCACCAGAGCTCCCCCTATTAAAAATAATTTTAAAAACCATGGAAAGTACAATAGTAAAAAAAAAATATCCATATACCTTTTTTTAATTTCTTTCTATTATTTATTTATTTATTTCCTTTTAATTTCAATGAACATTTACGGAGATTTTGGAATTACATAATCTGTCTTATATACTTTGGGCATGTTTAGAGGTGATACCAGTTCTTGGAGAAAGACATCATGCTTGAAAGGGTAGAAGGTCAGTGTAGGAGAGAAAGATCCTGAATGAGATGGATTGAGTCAATAATTGGACCAGGTGCGTCAGATACAGTGAGAGTGGCTCAATATAGGACAAGGTTTAGAACTATTGTTCATAGGGTTCCTATGAGTCATAGTTGACTTGATGGCACATAACAACAACATACACACACACACACACACACACATATACACACACACGTATGTAATTAATTCTATGTATATATGTAATTAATTTTCTATATATAATTCATTCTTTCTCTATATATATAAAGTTTTCGAAGCCCTGTGTTTTTGGAAGTCTATGGCCAATCCTTCTTCCTAGTCTGTCTCAATCATTAAATATATATAATAGTATCTGACAGACAAGCATTCCACAGAAAAGAACAGAATAAGGACAATTGGCAAGTTATAACAATGACCAATAGATTCAATGTTGCTGCCTACCCACGCTTTCTTACCCCACCACCATCACTTCCTCCTTTTGCCTACACCATTCAATACCCGTCTCCCATTGACCAGCCTCTGATGTGATGGCCTAAGTCTCAAACCATCAGGATTTCTGTGATTCTGAGCATATCCTGCTGCTGTCAATCTCTTATGATGCAGCCAATATGACTTCATTTTCAAGTTTTTAAGTACAACTGTAACGTACAACTTCTAATGCAGGATTGCCTTCTCATGGGTTAATGTCACTTGTTTTCCATTTGAAGCCAGGTGCTGATGCAAATTTTCTTGGCTCGAGGGCCACAGGAAGAATCATCAACAACCTGTGTTATGCAGATGACACAACCCTGCTGGCTGAAACTGAGGAGGACCTGAAGCACTTGCTGCAGAAGATCAAGGAAACAAAGATTCTCACCACTGGGCCAATTGGCAGCATCACTATGGATGGTGAAGAGATTGAGATAGTTAACAGTTTTAGTTTACTTGGCTCCACAGTCAACA
>NW_006399806.1:15507832-15523006 GCF_000299155.1 Elephantulus edwardii
ACACACACAGAGAGATAGAGAAAGAGAGAGAGAGAAAACAATTATAAGAAAAAGAAAAAGGCTCACATGTTTGTCATTGTTGTGGTGGTTAGGTGCTGTTGAGTCAACTCACAGAAAACTTACAAGTAATTAATCTGAGTGGTAAATCCCAGACCTGTAATTCACTCTTCATGATAGAGACAGATGTTGGTTAATGAGTCTAAATCATCAGCAAGCAGGCAGAGTCTTAGGCTGCTGGCTTTGGAGGTTGTCAGTGTTGAAGGCTGATGAGAGGTCTTTGAGAGATAGCAAGATCATAGCTATCTGACTTTGGAGATTCATACACCCAAAGCTGGCAAATACAGAGCAGTCCACTGGTTCTAGTCTGGAGGCCACAAGTCAGATATAGATAAAATTTTTTCTGGAGAGCCCAGACATACATTCAGTGTAGGAAACAAAACAAAAAAATCTCCTTCTAATCAGAAAAAGCTGATAGTATCTTTACAGAATAGAGTTTAACCCTTTTTTATTAACATCAACCTCATTATTATTTATTATTAGGTGTCAAGTATGACACACTTGTGCCCTATGAGTAACAGATCTAAAGCCTATTTTTTATTGCCATCCCCATCATATCTAACATATTTGAGCCTAATGTCAATATATCTGTGTTGTCGACCTAGAATTGAGAAAAAGTGAGATGGAGACACATGGAAATGGAGAGAAAACAGAGAGCGTAGAGGCAGGGGATGAACAGTTTGAAGACTGAAACTCTGAACCTAACTTCCCTGTAACTTTGTTGAAAATTGCCAGGGAGCAAATCACAAAAAGAATTCTATGCAAATGAAGTTAGGCTCTTTCTATTGACAACATTATGCTTATCTCGGGAAGGAAGTAGTTCATATGTACAGATTCTTAATATTCCCTCTTCAGGGGACCCTTAACACTCCCTGTGCAGGGGACCCTAGCTGTTTCTTGTCTGCAGTAAACAACTAATTTCTTGTGGTCTGTCACAGAGGAATTCCAGTTTATATTTTGTGTTTCCTTCAATTCCTGATTAAGCATTCGATTTAACATACAAATTAACATTTGGCTTCCCACACATCTGGTTGATTATGTTCCTTTCTTTTACCAAGTTCACCTTCCCAAGCATGAAGACCCTCTCCAAGGAATAACCTCTACTACCAACTTGCCCAGGGCATGTAAACTAAGGTTTGTAACCTCTGCTTCCAAGGAGCACTCTGGCTTCACTCTCTCCAAGACATATATTTGTTCTTTTGACAGTCTATGGGATATTCAGTACTCATCTCCAACATTACAGCTCAACAATATTAATTCTTCTTCTACCACCCTTAGGGAGCCAAAATCGATCAGGAGGCACAGAGGGGAGACTGCAGGACACGCCGCCCGGGAGCCTGGAAGCAGCGCGGGCAGAAATTGAGGCCAGGCAATAGAAAGTCACTCATGGCTTCTGACACGCCTACAGGTACAAAGCCTCAAGGCAGAGCCAAAATCGGTCATGAGGCACAGAGGGGAGACTGCAGAAAAATACAGTCTATACAGGAGTTCTACAGGATACATCACCTACCCTTCGGAGACACTACAACTAAACTTAAGAGACATTGGACACAACATAAAAAATTGTCAGCAGTTGATGTGTTTGGAATCACAGAAGCCAAGAAAGCTTCGGATACAAGCTGTCAGATCATGGGTCGGACAATAGAAGATAAATTTTGAAGGGATTTCATAGAAGTGAATGGGCATCCTGGTGGAGGGTGTAACTGTGAAATAAGTGGGCCAAGTCACTGGGCTTAGGGCAGGGACACTCCACAATGAGGGATTTATCTTTTACTGCTCCACATACTGCTTGTCTGTCAGATAATCCTCTAAATCTAAACATTCAGATTAAGACAGACTAGGAAGAAGGATTGGCCACCCACTTCTGAAATAGCAGGCCTCTGAAAATCCTATGTTCAACAGAATACACATAGACTAACAGAAAAGGCAACCTAGGTAGAACTTTAAAATATGGAAATACAAAGGACGAACAGTTGTAAGCAGACACTAGTGATTGGAACATGGAATGTGAGAACCATGAATGTAGGAAAATTAGAAATTAAGTAAGAAATGGAACGCATAAATATTGACATACTAGACATTGGAGAGATGAGATGGACTGGCATGGGGCATTTTGAGTCAGATGACCATAAGATATGTTACTACGGAGAGGAAAAGTTGAGGAAAAATGGGGTTGCTTTCATAGTTAAAAAGTAATTTCTAGATCAATCTTGAAGTACAACATTGTGAGTGATAGGATTTTATCCATACGCTTACAAGGACATCCAGTGAATACCACTATCATTCAGATATATGCACCAACAACCAGAGCCAAAGAAGAAGAAATAGATGATTTCTATCAACTTTTACAGTCGGAGATCGATCGAACATGCAGTCAAGATGCATTGATAATAATGGGTGACTAGAACGCAAAAGTTGGGAACAGAGAAAAAGAATCAGTAGTTGGAAAACATGGGCTCGGTGGCAATCAATGACTTATTCATCGCAAATACGTTTTATAGGAAACATAAACGCAGGTTATACACATGGATTTCACCTGATGGTATGCATAGGAATCAGATTGACGACATCTACAGAAAAATCCGCTGGAGAAGCTCAGTATCAGCTGTGAAAACTAGGCCAGGGGCTGATTGTGGAACAGACCACCAACTACTCATATGCAAGTTCAAGCTGAAGCTGAGGAAAATGAACCCAAATCCACAGAAACCAAAATACGACTTTGATTTCATTCCATCTGAATTTTAGAATCATCTCAGGAACAGGTTTGAGACCTTGAACACTAATGAGTGAAGACCAGATGAGTTGTGGGAGGATGTCAAATGTATCATCCAGGAAGAGTGCAGTCATTACAAATACAGAGGAGGAAGAAAAGACCAAAATGGATGTCAGAAGAAACTCTGAAGATTGCACTGGAGCATAAAGAAGCCAAAGCAAAAGGAAGAATTCAAGATACTAAAGAGCTGAACAGAAGATTCCAAAAGGCAGCACGGAATGACAAAGCCAAATATTACAAAGAAATGTGCGAGGAGCTAGAGTCAGAAATCAAAAGGGCCAAACTCGTTCAGCATTTCTTAAGCTTCAGGAACTGACGAACAAATTCAAACCTTGGGTTGCTATAATCAAGGATGCTTTAGGCAGAATATTAAATGATCCAGGAAGTATCAAAAGAAGATGGAAGGAACATACTGAGTCATTGTATCGAAAATAATTGGCAGATACAGAAGAATGTAATGAAATAACATTTGAGAAGAGCCTATGGTGATTAAGGAAGAAGTTTAAGCTGCTTTGAAAGATATAGCAAAAAATAAGGCCCCAGGAACAGATGGTATATCAATTTACATATTTCAGCTAACAGATGCTGCACTGGATGTGCTCACCAAGTTGTGCCAAGAAATCTGGAGAACAACCACTTGGCCAACTGACTGGAAGAGATATATATTTGTTCCCATTCCAAAGAAGAGTGACCCAACTGTCTGTGGAAACTACAGAACAATATCTTGGATTTCACACACAAGCAAAATTCTACTGAAGATTATCCAAAAATGACTGGAACAGCACATTAGCAGAGACCTGCCAGAAGTCCAGGCTGGGTATAGAAGGGGTCGTGGTACTAGGGATATTGTAGCTGATGTTAGATGAATCTTAGCTGGAAGCAGGGAATACCAGAAGAATGTCTATCTGTGTTTCATTGATTATGCAAAGGCATTTGATTGTGTGGATCATAACAAACTGTGGCTGACTCAGAAGAATGGGAATCCCAGAACATTTAATTGTGCTCATGTGAAACCTATACTTGGACCAAGAGGCAGTCATTAGAACAGAGCAATGTAACACCGCATGGTTCAAAATTGGGAAGGTTGTACGCCTGTATGCAGAGCAAATTATCTGAGAGGCCAGGCTCTATGAGAAGAAGTGTGGCGTCAGGATTGGTAAAACATCTATTAACAATCTGCATTGTGCAGATGACACAACTGAGGAGGACCTCATGCACTTGCTGCAGAGGGTCAAGGCCTGCAGCCTTCAGTATGGACTGAGGCTCAATGTCAAGAAGTCAAAGATTCTCACCACTTTACCAATTGGTAGCATCAGGATGGATGGCAAACAGATTGAGATTGTTCACAGCTACTGTTTCCTTGGCTCCACAGTCAAAACTCTTGGCACCAGCAGCCAGGAAATCAAAAAACATATTGCGATGGGAAAGTCTGCTGTTAGGGACCTCTCTAAAGTACTCAAGAGCAGTGGTGTATTTCTGGAGAATAAAGTACGCCTTGTACAGGTCATGGTATTTGCAATCACTTGTTATGCATCAGAGAGTTGGACAATGACTAGGGAGGACAGAAGGAGAATTGATGCCTTTGAGATGTGGTGCTGGAGAAGAGCATTGAATGTACCATGGACTGTTAAGAAAACAAACAGATTCATCCAGGAGAGGGCTAAACCAGGCTGCTCCTTGGAGGCAAGGATTCTGGGGCTTCGTCCGACATACTTTGGACATGGTTCAAGGAGGGACAGGTCCTTGGAGAGAGACATCATGCTTGGTAGGGTGGAGGGACAGTGCAGGAGGGAAGACCCTCTTATGAGGTGGATTGATTCAGTGACTGGGGTAATCGAGATGGGTTTGTCAGAAGCCATGCGATTGTCACAGGATAGAGCAGGGTTTAGGGCTGTTGTACATAGGGTCGCTATGAGTCGCAAACGACTCGACGGCACATAACAACAACAGCAACAACAACAACAACCACCCTTATCCATTGTCCAGTCCTCAGCTGCATAGGAAGTGATTGAAAAGACTATGGCTTGAATCAGGTGGATCTTAAGCTTCAAAATGCCATTATTACTCTTCAATAATTTGGAGAGGTCTCTAGCTGATGATTTTTCCAATGCAATATGTCTCTTGAACTTTTACCTGCAGTTTACCAAGGGTATAGATTGTATATCCAAGAAAGATTAAGTCATTGGCAATTTCAAGTGTTTCTCTATTTCTCTTGATGTTGCCTATTGGTTAAGCAGTAAGAACTTTTGCTTTCTTGATGTTGAGATATAATCCATATTGAAGGCTATAGTCTTTGATCTTCTGCAACAAACATTTCAAGTCATCTTCACTTTCAGAAAGCAGGGTTGTAAATTGGAACTTAGAATGTAAGAAGTATGAATCTACAAAAAATTGTTGATAAAAGTGAAATACAGTGTATGAGAATCAATATTTGAGGTATAAGCTGTCTGAAATGGAATAGTATTGGCTATTTAAGTCAGATAATAATATGATCTACAATACTGGGGAAGAAATATTAAATAATAATAATGTTGCATTTATAGTAAAAAAATATCATCTCAATATATACTCTAAAGTACAATGCTGTCCATGATCATAGAAAGAAAACCTGCTAATACAACTATTAGGTCCTCATTTCCCAGAAGCCTAGCAAATCAAAGCCTGAGAGCTTAAATACAAATACATTCACCAACAAATAAAACCAACAACTAAATGAGGAAATTGAGAATTTCTACCAAGCTTTGCAGTCTGGCACTGATTGAACATGTAATCAAGACTCATTAATATTAACTGGTGATTAGAAGACAAAAGTTGGAAATAAAGTTGTTGTTTTTGTTAAGTGCTATCGAGTTGCCTAAAACTCATAGCAACCCTATGCACAACAGCCTTAAACTCTGCTCTATCCTGTGCTAATCTTACTGTCTCTAACACACCTACCCCCATTATCCATCACTGAATCAATCCATCTCATCGAGGGTGTTCCTCTCTTGCACTGTCCCTCCACCCTCCTAAGCATGACGCCCATCTCCAAGGACTAGTCCCTTCTTGAAACATGCCCAAAATATGTCAGATATAGCTTTAAAAGCCTTGCCTCCAAGGAGCAACCTCATCTCACCCTCTCTAGGATGAACCTATTTGTTCTTCTAGCAGTCCATGGTATATTCAACACTCTTCTCCACAGCTCAAAGCAATCATTTCTCCTTCTATTATCCCTAGTCATTGTCCAGCCTTCTGATGCATAGCAAGTAATTGCAAAGACTATGGCCTTAATCAGATGGCACCTTAGCCTCCAGACTGACATCATTGCTCTTCAATACTTTGGAAAGGTCTCTGACAGCAGACTTTCCCAAGGCAATTTATATTTTAATTTCCTGGCTGCTTGTACCAAGAGAGTTGAGGGTTGAGACAAACAAACTGAAGCTGTTAACAATCTCAATCTCTTCACTGCATATCATGATGCTACCAATAGGCTCAGTGCTAAGGAGAAACATTATTTTCTTGATGTTGAGCTTCAATCTACATTGAAGGCAAAGTATTTTTCCTCAGGACCATCTGAAAAAAGAAGCCTTCCCTGATACTGTTGTTGTTGTTAAGTTCCGTTTAATCATAGGCAACTCATAGAGACCCTATGAACAATTGTATAACTTTCTTCATTTCTCCAAGTTCATCGGGTTTCTTGAGGCAAGCTATTTCAGAAGAGGATACCACTCCTGCTTTCATGCTTGCTTTAATCAGGGAGTGCCACCAAACACTCTCTACCATGGATGATCAATATCGCATTTGGCATATCAGGGTCACAGGGCTCAGCATCACAGCAACCAAGAGTTACCTCTTTACAGCAAATCAACATATCAGTGTGATACCACCTAGAAGAATGTTTGACCAAAACCAATTAAAACCAGGCTCAAGGGATGCAGATTAAAGTTACCTACATTTGGCTTGGTAACATCACTTTCTGTCCTTTAGGACAACTAAGCTCTCTCTATGTTGTTGTTGTTGGGCCTCTCCAAGGAATGGTCCCTCCTGGCCATGTGCCCAAAATATGTTAGATGAAGCCTCAACATCTTTAACTCCAGGAAGCAGCCTGGTTTTACCCTGGTTTTACAGGACAGACCTATTTGTTTTCTTGGCACTATTCTCCAGCACCACAACTTGAAGGCATAGATCCTTCTTTTATCATTCTTAGTTATTGCCTACTTCTTAGATACATATCAAGTAATCGCAAAGACCATGGGTTTAATCAGACACACCTTGGTCTCTAGACTGACATTGTTGCTCTTCAGTGTTCTGGAGAGGTCCCTGACAGCAGACTTTCCCAATACAATTCATCTTTTGATTTATTGACTGCTGGTGCCAAGAGTGTTGATTGTAGAACCAAGCAAACTGGAGTTATCAACAGCCTCAATCTCTTCTCTGTTTGTTCATCATGAAGCTGCTAATTGGCCCAGTGGTATGAATCTTTGTCTTCTTAATATTGAGCTTCACTCCATATTGAAAACAGTCCTTGACTTTCTACAGCAAATGTCTCATGTCCTCTTCAGTTTCAGCAAACAAGATGTATTATCAGCATAATACAGGTCGTTGATGAGTCTTCCTCCAATCCTAATGCCACATTCTTCTCATAAAGTCCAGCCTCCCAAATGATATGTTCTGTATATACACTGAAAAATTATGGAGATAGGCTGCATCTCTGACACGCAACTTTTCTGCTCCTGAACCATGCAGTGTTTCTTTGCTCTGTTCTGATTATTGCTTCCTGGTCCAAGAAAAGGTTTCACATAAGCTCAATTAAGTGTTCTGGGATCCCCATTCTTCTCAAGGTTAGACACAATTTGTTGTGATCCACAGTCAAATTCCTCTGCATAGTCAATGAAACACAGAAAAACATTTCTCTGGTACTCTGCTTTCAGCCAAGATCCATCTAACATTGACTATGATGTCCCTAGTGCCATGGCCTCTTCTAAATTAAGACTGCATATCTGGAAATTCTCTGCTGATGTACTGTACTAGTAGGTTCTGGATAATCTTCAGCACGATCTTGTTAGTGTATGACATTAGTGATATCATTTGATAATTTCCACACTTTGTTGGGTCACCTTTTTCTGGAATGGGAATAAATACAGATATCTTCCATTCAGTGGGCTAGATCGTTGTTCCCCAGGTTTCTTGGCACAACCTGGTGAGAGCATCCAGGCCTTCAACTGTCTGTGGAAATATGTCAGTTGGTTCAGCATCAGTTCCTGGGGCTTTGTGCTTTGACAATTCCTTCAGAGCGAATTGAATTTCCTCCTTTATCACCATTGCCTCTTGATAATGTGTTGTTTCACAAAATTATTTTGTGTCAGCCAAATTTTTTCTAGTATAGTGTCTCTGTGTACTCCTTCCGTGTTCTTTTGATGCTTCCTGAGTCATTCAACATTCTGCCTTCAGCATCCTTATATATTGCAACTCGAGGCTTGAATTCTTTCCTCAGTTCATTCAGCTCAAGAAATGAGGAACAAGTTTTTCCCTTTTGATTTTCCTACTCCAGGTCCTTGTACATTTTATTATAATACTTTATTTTGTCTTCTCATGGTGCTTTTGAAATCTTCTGTTCAGCTTCTTGATTTCTTCCCTTTGCTTTGGCTCCTTGGCATTGTAGTGCAATATTCAGAGTCTTTCCTGACATCCGTCTTGGTCTTTTCCTTCTCATGCAATCGCACCTATGTAATTTACTGTCTCTAAAAACCCACTGGAGGATCAGCTATGAGTCTATTACAACCTGACAATACACAGCAACAACAACAACAGACTGATGTCTTGGCAGAAATGATGCTAAATAGAGTTGAGAAAATGAAATAGGTTTTGTTGTTGTTATTTGTTTGTTTTTAGGTGATGTTGAATTGAATATGACTCATAGCAACCTTATGAACAGCTAGCCTGAACCTTGTCCTATCCTATGCAACACTCATTTTCTTTGGAACAGTAGGATTTATTGCTAAAGTCGTTTGTCAATTATATTTTGAGGGCCTTCCTCTCCTCTGCTGACCCTCCACATTTCCAAGCATGGTGTCCCTTTTCAAGAAGTTGCCTCACCCAGTTACATGTCCAGATGATAAAATACACAGCTTTGTCAGCTTTGCCTTCAGAAAGTACTCTGGCTGCACTTTTTCCAAGACATATGTTTGCACTCTTGACAGCTCATGGGATAGTCAGTATTCTTCTCCAGTACCACATCTCAAAGGCATCAATTATTCTTCTGTTATCCTTATTCATTGCCCAGCTTTCTGATGCAAAGCTTTCTGATGTGTAAGGTTTGTTTTAGGAATCCTAAATATATTTTTTTAAATCTTGAGAAATTTAATATTCATGTGTTCACCTCTAAAAGTAACATCAGCATCTTTTAAAATAAAATCAGGGTCCAGGTGTGTTATCATCTCTAAGCAGTGATATTTCTTTCATTCTTGGAACTGACTCAGTAAGATGCAGCTTTCAATTTAAAATCATTTCTTTTGATAGTAATGTGTGACAGTTTTTTCTTTGGCTGTGAAAGATTAATTGACACTGATCATTTCCTCTCAGCACTGAACTGAACTGATTTGAGGATAATGTGGCTGGGTTTTCTACCCTTTCTTTATGACTTTCAAGAAAGTTGAATCCAACTTCAATCAAACTCTTTCATTAATGAGCTGATGTTTCCATTTTGGGTGTATTCCTGCAAACGCATCAAGAAACTTCTCTCTGACAATTTTGGATATTAATGGACTTCAAATTGCCATTCAGCAAGATGTATGCATTTACAAATCACCAGGTAGCCACTATTATGGCTTATATTTGATTAATAAAATGATATTCCAAATAAACAAGCTAGGTATGCTTGCTAATTATATCACTTGTTAGCACAAGCTAATAATTATCTCCCCACTGGGTGGCCCATCATTTGTATTTTAATCATTTTCTTCCTGATAAAAAATAACCCCAAACAAAATTACCTCTTAACATGTAATATCCACTAAGCTAAACTCACACAATCCTTCCCACAATCATTCCCTAAATCTAGTGAGGAATTGAATGGAGTATTTGCCTTATTCTTGATTCTTGCTAAGTATCCAGGAAAGATATTCATTCTCTAAGATCCATATAGTGGATACTAAGTTAAAAGGCCATCATTCTTCACTGAAGAAACTTTTCAACTATTTTCTTCTCCTTTAAAGTTCCTCTTAATAGTAATTGAAAATATTTTTTAAAACAGTTGCTTGTCAAGTTTGTCTTTCTAACAATATATTATTTTGTGTTAATTGAGTGGGTGTAATTATTCAAATTGCTGTCAGATAATGCCCCTTTCCAAGGAGCAGGAAATACATGAGAAGAGTGGAAATTCAGAAAAGATGAACCATTACTTTTGTTAATCAGTTTTTCATTAACTTTAATGAAAATTTACAGAAACTTTGGATTTCCATTCATTGTTGCACTTTTCTCCCTGCCCACCCCTCCCCACAGTACACTCTTCTCTTTGAAAAGTAAAAGAAAATGTCTTTCATTGTTTTACAATCCCTCCTCCCAGGTCTACTCCACTATGCAGCCTTCGTTCTGGACTTTTGCTTCATTCAGAAAATTTCACTGGACACTCACTAGGCTCAACGTGCCTTCAGGATTGCAGCACAGCTTTAACTGGATTTCTTGGTCACTGTTGGTGAGAATTCTGGTGGGAAATAATACTCCACTGGGGAAAAAATGTAGCAATTTATCATGAAAATTACCATATATTTACAATAAGATCAACAAACCTTTCTTCTACATAGTTATTAAAAAAATAAAGTTTTTTCACATGAAACCTATGTACACACAAATGTTTAAGGCAGTTTCATGAAACAAAAAGAAAAGAAAAACATCATGTAAATAATTTAGATATTGTTATGTGTAAAATTTAATATTCAAAAGGACCTTCCTAGCCATTGAATTTTACTTTGTTATGTAGGTGGGAGAGAATATGTGAATAAAGCTTGTTACCCTATCTACAAGGGGACTGGCTAGTCTCACCAGTTCACAAGAGCATTGTCTAGTTTCACCAATCCACAAAGAGATAGACTAGTCTTGCCTTAAATTGGGTGGATCCAGCAACAGGAGGAAGAAATTCCCTTTCAGCAAAAGATAATCAACAAAACACAGGACATCCTTCAATGTGCTGGTTAGACCTATGGTGGTAGCAGGAGCCATGACCAAAGCAGAGAACCACACAGCCAACAGGAGGTGGAGCTGACCTTGAAACTACTACTTACCATGAACACAACCAAAGGTAGGCTAACAGCCTTTGTCCAAACTTCTTGGACAACTAGGGGTAATGGTGGGAGATAGCCAATATTGACAGGACTGAGAACTTTATAGCATTGTCCGATCTAGCAACAAGAACAAGAAAGCCACAAGGCTCTAGGCTGAGGCATTTGTGAGCACATTTCAGAAGCTGTCCTGACAGTATTTTGCTACTAACCTGAATTACAGACTTTTCCATTCCCAATCCAGTTTTATGTGGTTTGTGAGCTACCACATTGGATTTTGAACCCAGTAAAGCAGTAAGATATATGTTGGGATGAGTAAAATGAAGTGCAGGAGCATGGGAGATAACTCTGATTAATTTGAGTCAATTTTGTGTTGCTAATGTTGTTTCTGGGGACAATTTCCCTTTGCAAAATTGGTGATTACCAGATATGTCCTCCTCTCATGGCCCTTGTTCGTTTTATACTTTGTATCAGAAGTAGGATTCATTGCATTGTCTCAAGACTGATACGAATGTGTGATTTTTGTGAGAAGTTAGGGGCTTGGGAAGTGTAGCTAAAATGACTACTTTCACTGTTAATAAAATGGAAAGAAAAATTAAGCTACTTTTCAACTGGGGTTATATACATGAAATAAATGGATATACAATTAGATAAATTAAGGGTGGAGAATGAGGTTGAAATTGAGAACATTTTGAAAGCCCTGTGTGTTAAGGTTTTCAGTTTAATTAATTTTAAGATTATAATATAAACAAGTAGTAGATATTACGGATCTTGAAAGAATGTAATTCAGCCTTTGACGTGCAACTGGATAAACTAAAAGAGAAAGATTTGCCTTGGAAAATATATGTTGAAAAATAGTAGGATTTGAGAGAAGACATGGCATTTTCTGAGGAAGAATTAAGCCTCACTCCATACTCTGATGAGATTTATATCTGGATGGATTTATAGAACCCTTATGGACTTTTGACTGATGAAATGTACATTTAGAAGAAAAGGAGACTTTAACCTTTGAAAAGTTTAGAACAAGCAGTTTAGCATCTGAGGCAAAGTAAAGCTGGTATCCATCAGAGCCCCTTTCCAGACTTGTAGGTAAGGTAGCTGATGAGTATGCTTACTTGTGGTGACCACCTGGATCCACCACAGTGGAATTAAGATGCATGCAGCATAAAAAGACAGACTGAGCTTGGATACATTCCACAAGGAATGTTGACTGAACATGCACAGATGTTTGGGTAAACACACAAAAATGTTGCTGGCTTGAGGAGCAGGGAGTCATAAGGGCACTCATCTCGTTGATTTGGCCCCATGTGGGGCTAACACTGAATAAAGATGCCAATTGGTCTTGAACACAGGAAGAAGTGTGGACTCCCAAGATTTTAGCTAATGCTCATATGACCTAGTAACTGATGATTGGAAATGAGTTAACCAGAATTCAAACAGATGAAAATAAGATGTTGCATGCTGTGAACTAGTGTTGATTATTGCAACGTAATGGTATGTTCTTGACTAGACTTTCCTTATGGATACAGATGCTAAATATTCCAACTGTAATCGAAGATTCTTCAGAGAAAATAAAATTTAAAAAAATAAGAAAAGAATATGCTTGTTTCCTAAGAGTAGTGAATTGATTGAAATGGGCAAATCAGACATTGACCACCTAAAGTAGGAGAAATTAAAGCAGGACCCATGAAGTTGCTGGCTTGCATGCTTCCGTGAACATAGTTCTTATTATGATTGCAAGGAGAAATTTGATTTTTCAAGTGTAAAGGTGACAACTGGAAAAACCAGGGGATGTTTTTTGTGGTGTCTAAGGTTTGTCTTTCTTATTCGATAATTAACCGTTTACTTTGTGTTGAAGTATTTATTGTATTAAGGAAATAGGATTAGGATGGGATAAATCTAGAGTCTTACAAAAGCTCATGGGATCTCAGTGTTAGTTCACTTTTTGAACGTCTGCATTCGACTGATAGTCTGTCGTGCTTACTAGGCTCTACAGAACTGGCTTGCGTATCTATAATCAAGTAAGTAATTCCCCTGATGGAGCTGAGTCTCTGGGAGACCTTCCAACAAACCACTGAGTCCAAGAGTGAGGAAACTGAACAAAGTAAGGATATTGATGTCAGAAATCACAGCGTTACAAACAGCAAATCAAGCATTTAGGACAATATTGACTGAGCCCTTCTTACTTGTCTGCTACTGAATTTAACAGAATGAATTATAATTATCAATATCTTACAGCTGGTGAAATTATAAACAAACTATAAAGTAAATACACATTTAATAAAATAATAAACCTCGGGGGATATATATTAATACAATAATCTGATCCCCATCAGTCATGAGAACAATACAAAGCCAAACAGATTTTTCTTTTTTAAGCAAAGTTTGGAATATGTACTTGAATTCTTTATTTTTTTAAATTTTATTTTATACTGGTTTGCTCACCAACGAATCTTTTTTTTTAAATATTGCCTTTCCTTTCATCCAACTTCTGTTTATTCATTTTTGTTCCCATTTCCTTCCCTTCTCATTCTTGCTATCCCTCCAATATTAGGTCTATCTCTGTGTTAACCTTTCCTTACCCCTTTATATCAGTGGTCTTTCCATATTGTAAATTGGTCACTGACTTACATCACTCAACACAGATTTTCCTAGAACCACTTTTAATATTACAATTATAAATGCCAGTGGAATAAAGTATCATCGAATTTGTACTAATTTTACATATATATTCAGCACAATGTACTTGAAATTGTTTATAAAACTACTTGAATAATTTCTCTTAAAAGAATTAGTCCAGAATTGACTCCTTTAAGGTAGAGATTGAAGATATTCCAAATAATCGAATTTTCAAAATTGTTATACTATTTCATCATCTTTAGCTTTGGTTATTTCTCTTCCTTTCAGCCATCAATCTCCTAACTATTTTTGGATTATGTTAATTTACTAGAAAGTTTCACAAAAAATATACCGGGAAATGGATTACACAATTATAGATGGTATAGACCAAAGCACATTGTTGTAAAAGCTGGTGAATGATGTCAACTACTGACTGAGACTGATAACTGACCACTCTCTCGGGGAAGCTGGATCAGGTTAGATGCAGTGTCAAGAGTAAAAATGATACATCTTTCCAAGAACATTCCTGTACATAGGATCACGGGACTATTAACTACATCCCTAAAGAATTGATGCTTTTCAGACATAGTTTTGGAAAATAATATTAATTATCCCATGGATTACAAAGAACAAAGAATAGCTAAATATATATGTCTATGAGAAAGTGAAGCTAGAGTACTCCTTGAAGGCAAGGATGATGAAGCTTCATCTCACATTCTTTGAAAAAGTTGTTAAAAATGACTGTTCCTTGGAATGTGACATCATGCTTGGAAAGGTGGAGAATCAGTGAACAAGAGGAAGACCTCCAACCAAATAATGGCAATCGAGTTACCATACATAATACCAATGAGTTAACCTCAACCAGATAACAAGCAAAGGACTCAAGTACGTCAGAGGTAAAAATGGGGTGGGATAGAGCAGAGTTAAAATCTGTTGTTCATAGACTTAGTCTAGGTCATACTCAACTCAGTGAAACCTAACAACAAGTGCAAGAGAACTAAATGGCAGGATACAAAATCAACATACAAAAACTCACTTGGATTTCTCTACAGTTACAAAGAGAATAACAGAGCTGGAGCTAAGAAAAACAATACTCTTCACAATAGCTAATCACAAGACTAAATACTTGGGAGTAAATCTAAACAGAAGCACAAAGGATCTATTCAAAGAAAATTATAAAACATTACTACAAGAAACAAAAAGTACCTGGAGAAATGGAAGAATATTCCTTGCTTATGGATAGGGAGACTCAATATTGTGAAAATGACAATACTACAAAAGGTGATATATACTTTCAATGCAATCCCTATACATATACCAATCCTATTCTTCAATGAGATGGAAAATGCAACCTCCAATTTCATTTGGAATGGAAAGAGGACCTAAATAAGCAAAGCACTCCGTAAGAAAGAGAAACAAGGTAGGAGGCATCTCACTCCCTGATTTCAAATCTTACTACACTGCCCTGGT
>NW_006399806.1:15524479-15537485 GCF_000299155.1 Elephantulus edwardii
GCAGGGTTTAGGGCTGTTGTACATAGAGTCGCTATGAGTCGCAAACGACTCGAGGACACATAACAACAACAACAACAATTAGAGCACCACAGCAAGATAAAGGTAAACAACCGAATTGCAAAATGGTCACAGGAATGTGAACAGACCACCAAAGAAGACATTCAGATGGTGAACAAACACATGAAGAAATGTTAAAAATCCCTAGCTCTAATAGAGATGCAAATCAAAACAACTATGAGATATCATCTCACCCGAGTAAGAATAGCAAAATTTAACAGAACAGCAGACAACAAATGCTGACGAGGCTGGAGAACCTGGAACCCTTATTCAGTGCTCGTGGGAGTGTTAAATGGTGCAGCTGTTATGGAAGGCAGTACAGCGCTTTCTCAAAATATTTCAAATGGAAACACCATTTGACTCAGTAATTCGACTACTGGGAATATACCCCAAAGAAACCATAACCGCCACCGAAGTAGATATTTGCACACCCATGTTTATCGTGGCTTTATTCACAATAGCAAAGATCTGGAAACAACGTAAGTGCACATCAACAAACTAATGGATAGAGAAGCTGTGGTATATTCACACAATGGAATACTATGCTGCGTTAAAAACCAGGTAACTTATGAAAATTTATACAAAATGGGTGACCCTGGAGGACATTATGCTGAGTGAAATACCTCAGTCACAAAAGGACAAATACGCATAGTGCCACTATCATAAAATGGGACTGACATCAGGGTAGAGAGGGGACTGAGAAAGATGGGATAAATTATGTGTACTACATTAAAACAAGGAGTCCAGAACGAAGGCTGCATAGTGGAGTGGACTTGGGGGGAGGGATTGTATAACAGTGAAAGAACTTTTCTTTTACTTATCAAAGAGAAGAGTGAACTAGGGGAAACAGGGAGAAAATTGCAACAATGAATAAATGGAAACCCAAAGTCTCTGTAAATTTTCATTAAAATTAATAATAATTTAAAAAATTATAAGTTCTAAAATTTTAAAAAAGCGTGGTGGTTTATGTCAGTGAGAATTCAAGATAAATCATACTCTAATCCTACCTCACTAACACAACAACTTACAAAACCCTGAATGAGGCCATAAGCACAAATAAAGAGGCTACAATTTACAATATATAAAAAATGGGAGATTTTCAATATAAGACTCCTGATTGAGATGGTATTGCCAAATGTGTGTTTCCAGTCAGTAGATTTTCTTTTCACTATGTTGGAAAAGATCTTGGATGTGCACAGGAATTTAATCTTTAGAAGGTCCCATTCGTCAATTTTATCCTCTTCAGAGTGTGCATTTCTGGCTGTATTTGGTAGTCTCTGCACCAGACTAGGCCTTCTAAGCTTGATCCTAGTTTGTCTCTTATGACCTTTATGGTTTTGATCTTTACTCCCAGGTCTCTGATTCACTTTGAGTTGATCTTTGTGTATGACATGATTTGGATCCTGTTTCAACTTCCTGCACACAGCAGTCCAGTTTTTCCAGCACCATTTGTTAAAAAGGTTGTCAATTATTCCATTTGAGAGCTTTTATTTCCTTGTTGAATATTAGTTTATCATAGATTGCTAGGTCCATTTCTGGGTTCTCAATTTGTTCCATTGGTCTATGTATCTGTCACTGTACCAGTACCATGTTGTTTTCGTTACCATCATTGTGTAGTAGGTTTTGAGGTCAGGGAGTGCTATGCCTCCCACTTCATTTTTGTTTCTCAGAAGTGTTTTGCTTATTTGGAGTCTCTTGCTTCTCCAAATAATCTTGATAGTTTCCCTTTCAATCTCTGTGATTGTGTATTGGGATTGCATTGAACATGTACAATGCTTTTGTTAGGATTGCCATTTTCACAATATTGAGTCTTCCTATCCATAAACAGGAGACTTTTTTCCATTTATTTAGGTCTTTTTTATATACTTTTTTAAAAAACATTTTTTATTTTTTTTTTTTAATGAATATCTACAGAGATTTTGGAATTCCATTCATGCATTGTTGCATTTTTCTCCTCGCCCACCCCCACACCCTCACACCCCTCCCACCCCCTGTTCACTCCTTTAGGTCTTTTATTGTTTTCTGTAGTTTTCTTTGTATAGGTCTTTTGCATCTCTAGTTTTTTAAACTAATACCTCACTTGGGAGAGACTGGAGAGCATAATGCTGAGTGAAGTAACTCAATCCCATAATGACAAATATTATATAAAACCATTATTATAGAATGAGTATGAGGATCCAAGAGTGGGGGAGATGGTGGAAAAATTGATGGGGGAAGTGAAGGAAATGGGAAAGACCTAGTGAGAAAAACAATGTATTCAAATTTTGTAAATAAATTGGAATTATAAAAGAAGACAATTTAAATAAAAGTGACATTGTTGTCTACTAAATTTATAAAACATAGGAAGGATAGAAGGACAATTGATGCCTTTGAGCTGTGGTGCTGGAGAAGAGTACTGAATGTACCATGGACTGCCAAGAAAACAGATTCATCCTGGAGAAGGCTAAACCAGGTGGCTCTTGGAGGCAAGAATTCTGAGACTCTGTCTAACATACTTTGGACATGTTATAAGGAGGGACTGGTCCTTGGAGAGAGACATCATGCTTGGTAGGGCGGAGGGACAATGCAGGAGGGGAAGGCCCTCTACAAGGTGGATTGATTCAGTGACTGGGGTAATTGGGTTGGGAGTATCAGAGACAGTGTGATTGGCACAGGACAGAGCAGAGTTTAGGGCTGTTGTACCTAGGGTCGCTATGAGTGGCAAGCGACTCGACAGCACATAACAACAACAACAAATAAAAAAAATAGTCCATCCACAAGGGGGAAATGTCCCCAACCAAAACATCAAAGCCAATTCTATGAGGCCCAAGCGCTCTACAATTTTTTTTAAAAAATCGATTTGTTTACAAAGTTCATATACATTGTATTTCACATGGTTTTTCATTTGTATTGTGTTTCATAAAATCATTCTTTTTTTGTTTGAAACACCCTTAAAGGCTATATGTTAAAGGCTATTTCTTGCTCTTGCCTTGTAATTTGTCATTGTAATTTTTTTATTTTATTGCCACTTATGAGTAAGCAAGGATATTACTTATTTTGAATTTTACTCAATAGGTTCTTTTAAAAAAAATCCCATAGTCAAAGTCTCCACTTGCTGTACAGAGGTGACTCATGGTTAATTGTTTTTGTTTTGGTCAAACATTCCTCTAGGTTGGATAGCCCTGGTCTGTCCACTTCCTGCACAGAGGTAACTCGTGGTTGCTGTAATGCTGAACACTGTGACACTGATGTGTCAAATGTGATAATGGTTACCCATGGTGGACAGTGTTTGGTGGAGCTCCCCAATTAAAACAAGCTTGGAAGCAGGAGTGGCATCCACTTCCAAAATAGCTTGTCTATGGAAACCCTATGAACCTGGAGAAATGATGAAAGTTAAACAAGTGTTCAGGTCTTTCATTACTATGACTTGATAGCACTTAACAGCAACAACAACATCAAAGTCATGATGAGATCCTGTAAAAATTATGAATGAAAACCAAACTATTAGCATAGACCAGCAATGGAGTTCAACAGTATTGTCCAAAACATACTTTTGAATAGGTATTATTTTAGAATTGAAAAGTATCATGACTGTCTTGGTTACCTAGTGCTGCTACAACAAAGTAATGAAGTGGATGTCTTTCACAAACATAAATTTACTCTTACTATTTAGAAGGCTAGAAGCTCAAATTCATGGTTCCAGCTCCAAGGAAAACTCTGTGTCTGTGTCCATTCTGCTGAAAGGTCCTTGTTAATTTCAGCATCTATTTGTAGAGCATTCCTTGGAGATCTCAAGATGTCTTGATTTTCCCCTGCGATGAGAATTTTACCACTGTAGGGAGCTGTGTCCAAAGGATGCACTGTAGTCCTGGCAATTCTTTCTTGCTAATACTGAGATCTCTCATTCTCCCTTTTTCTCTCTATTTATCTTTTGTGGTCTAGTCCATAGAGAATTCCTATGAGATTTCCTAACCCAAAAGTACAACCATTTTAGTAGTTCAAATCCATCAGGTGCTCCACCAGAGAAAGATAAACAATCTCCTCCCGTGTGATTTATAGCTACTGAAATCTACTGAAGAATTAGCTATGAGTAGCTTCTGATTGAAGTTTGAGGTAGATTGGAGGTTTTGAGAGCTTGGTAGCTTCTTTGGGATCCCTTTATATCTTGTCAGTTAAAAAGTCTTAAAAACCACAACCCAGGGAAACTATCCTTAATTGGATAGAGATTGTGATAGCATTAAGAATGTTGCAAACAAATTTATAATACCTTTAAATGGCATAGTTTTCCCAGATTTTGCAGAATCATCACCAAACGTCAATATTACATTATTAAACACACATATTTTATGGGACACAATTCAACCCATGAAAATAGTTTTTTCTGTAAAATATAAGACAATCTTTGTATAAAATGGGCTTTTTTGTTCAAAGTAAATATTTGAGATTTTTTTAAATGTACAGATATTCAGAAAAACTTAAACCTTAAGATAAACATATGCTCCAGAGAATGATGTTCTCTAAGCAAGTAATAGATCCACAAATCAAAGTTGTACTAATTTTAATACTTCTCAGTACAAACAATGGAAAAACATCTTGAGATCACTAGTTGGATAAACTGAGTACTATTCCACAGTGTCATTTAATAAATTATTGTCTTTATTTCTTAATGCTATTACAACAGATCTATAAACAGATGGCTTTATCAAATGTAAATTTCTTTTCTCACAGTTTAGAAGATTAGAAATTAAAATGTGTGTGCCAGCTCTGGAGGAAGCCTATCTCTGTTTACTCTTTGGAAATTCAACTTTTCTTGAAATTTTAAACTTCTCTAGTATTTTGGAGGAGGATTCTTTGGCAATCTCCAAACAGCATCTATCTTTGTCATGCTTTTGTGTCTAATTTCCTCCTGTCATATTTCAAAAATGATTGGTTTAAATGCACTTTACACTCCAGTGGCATAATACTTAGGGAAGTATACTACTAGCCCAAAGAGCGTGTCTCTCTAACAGTCTGAATCCATCAGCAGTTCCTGGGGAGATAGATTGGAAAACTCATCTCATATGACATACAACCTTGGAAACCAAATAGACTCAATGGAAACCCAATAGACTAAATTGGAAACCCTATTTTGATTCAATGGCAATGAATGAGAATATAATAAAGAAGATCCTATTTTCATATGAATGCAGGTTAATACTAACAACATGTGTTTTGAGACATAATTTAATTTCTAGAAATCTGTTTTGGCCAAGTGGTAAAGAGCTAAACTGTCCATACAAAGGCCACCTGCTCCTGTGGGGAAAGATGAAAAGTCTTTCCTCACACAATTTATTACCTTTGAAAACCTGTTGAAGTGTCAGCTATGAGTTGATACTGACTTGATGGCACAAGTCAACAACAAAAAAGTCAATCTATAACAGTAGTCTTTCTCACAGACAAATCTTTACATTTCACTATTCAGAGTGTAAAAAAGAAAATACAGACATGGACAATTGACTTGTTTCTTTTTTCAATTATAAGCATGACAATTTTCGTCTTACATCTACAGTTTTAATGTTTGGATCTTTCTGATATGTTAAAGAAAATAGAGGGGAAGGTATCTCAGGCCCTAACAAATTAGATATGATAGAAATATATATGTACACACACACATACATACACACACACACACACCCCTCTCTCTCTCTCTATCTATATCCACACACACATCTGTATCTATATATAGATATATATCATATATATATCACATATACTATATATATATGTCATATATAAACATTATTTTTCATTCCTAGAAATTATAAAATGATAAATATTTGAAGATCGCAAGTATAGAAATTCTTTAAATACTACCCAGTCTCACTATTGTTAACTTATTAGTAGGATTTTATTTGGATTTCTAATACATTTGCTGCTTTGTTGTTTGACTAGATTTGAAAGTGAATAATGTGTTTACATTTCTAATGTATACAACATTTTCTCTGAAACTCTTATATTGTTAGCATATTATTGTTGATATCAAATGGCTTGTAGTTGAAAGCAGAGAATGACAAAATCATATTTCTCTTTCTTCTAATGACTATGAAAAAAGCATTTGACTGTGTGGATCTTGACACATTTGAATAACATTTCAAATGCAAATTCCAGAACTCTAAACTATGCTCATGTGGAACCTGTACATAGAACAAAAGGTAGTTGAACAAAACAAATATGTAGCAAGTTATTTAAAATCAGAAAAGTTAAGTATTAGAGTTGTTTTGTTTCACAATAGTTATTCAATTTGTTATATGAGGGAATAACTTGAGAAATTGGGTTATATGGAGAAGAATGTGGCATCAGGATTAAAGGATGACTTATTTACAACATCAGATATGCAGATGATATCACTTGGTTTGCCAAAACCGAAGAGAACTTGGAGTATTTATTGATAAAAATCTGTGATTAGAGCCCTCAGTGTGAATTATACCATCAAGAAGAAAAGAAAGTCCTTGTAATTGTGTCTTTTCAAAGATTTTGTCTCATTCAATATTGTATTGAACGTCTTAGGGATAGCAATTAGAAAAAAGAAGCAAATAAGAGCAAATTTGGCAAAGAGCAGGTAAAATTATCTCTATATGTAGAGGATATAATAGTATACTTAGAAAAACTGAAAGACTCAGTGAGAAAACTACTAGACATAGTCGATCAATTCAGCAAAGTATCATGATATCAGATGGACATAGGAAAAAAAGGCTGCATTTCTCTTCAGTGACAAAGAGAATACAGAAAAGAGCTAAGAAAAACAATACCCATCACAATAGCTAAGCACAAGATTTGATATTTGGGAGCAAATCTAACAAGAGACACAAAAGTTCTATACCAAGAAAACTACAAAACATTACTACAAGAAATAAAAAAAAATCTGGTGAAATGGAAGAATATATCATGCTCATGGGTAAGAAGACTCAATATCATGAAAATGATAATTCTACCTAAGGCAATCTATAAGTTCAATGAAATCCCAATATAGATACCATTACCATTCTTCAACAAGATGGAAAAGCCAACTTCCAATTTTATCTGAAATAGAACCCTGAGTAAGTAAAGAACTCTTAAAAAAGAGAAACAAGGTAGAAGGCATCACATTCTCTGATTTCAAATCCCACTGCATATGCATGCTTGTTAAGGCTTGATGGTACTGGTACAGTGACAGAAACATAAATCAATAGAATACAATTGAATACTCAGAAAGCAGCTCATCGACCTATGGTCAACTGATTTTTAACAAAGAGACAAAATCAGTTAAGTGGGAAAATTATTGTCTTTTAAACAAATGCTGTTAGCAAAATTGAATAACCATCGGCAGAAAACTGAGGTAAGACCAAAATCTCACAACATACACAAAACCCAACTCAAGGTGGATCAAGGACCTGGGACTAAAACCAAAGACTACAAGTTTTATCATAGTAAAACTTGGAAGAACCCTAGAAGCCCCAATCCACAACATGAACAGTCTTCCAAGCATAATGAAAAACCTACAACCAAGAAAGAACAAAATAGATGAATGAGACCTTTTAAAAATCAGATCCCTATGCACATCCAAAAACTTCTTCAACAGGGAAAAAAGAAAAGCCACAGACTATGAAAAAATATCTGGTAATGACATATTTCAGCACCTCCTCAAGAAGAAAATAAACAACACAGCTTCAAGATTAACACAGGATATGAGCAGACACTTCACCAAAAAAGACATTCAATGGCAAACAAATACATAAAGAAATGTTTAAAATCACTAGCTCTCAGAAGGATGCAAATGAAAACAACTATCAATTATCAACTCACCCCAGCAGTGGTAGCACATTTTAACAGAACAACAAACAGCGAATGCTGCTGAGGTTTTGGAGAGACTGGAATCCTTATTCACTGCTGCTGGGAGTCTAAAATGGTGCAAACACTGTGGGAGGCAGTTTGGAGTTTTATCAAAGAGTTGGAAAAAGAAAGATCATTTGACCTAGCAATTGTACTACTGGGAATATACTATAAAGAAACAAGAATCCTCATACAGACAGATGTATGCACATTCATAATTATTGTTATGCTATTCACAATACCACAGAGATAGAAATAACGTAAGTGTCCATCAACAAATGAATAAATAGGAAAACTGTGATATATCCATACAATAGAATAGTATGCAGCACTGAAAAATAATGAACTCCCAAATCATACAACATAGGTGATCCTGGACAACATTATTCTGAGTGAAATATCTCAGTCTCAAAAGGACAAATACTGTATAAAAACACTGTTGTAAAGCAGACTGACATAGGGGATTGAGAGGAGATTAAGAATAGAGTGCATAGCTAATGGACACTGTATTGGAATAGATAAAGGAAAGAAATGCGTAAAATGAATATAATATTAGGCATTACATATAAGACAACAGTCCAGAAAAAGAGGTACATTGCAAAGAGCAGGGAGAAATTGTGCAACAATAAATGAATATTAAAAAAAATAAATAGAAAGTGACTGGGGGAGGCGGAAGAGAAGGAAAGGGAGAGAAATGTGCGACAATGAATGAATGAAAATTTAACTCTTCTGGACACTTTCATTAAAATCATAATTTAAATTAAAAATTAAAACAAAGATTTTATCTCTTTTGAGTCCATACAACTTCTATGGAAGATGTAAAGAACTCATATGACATTTTACAGTGAGATAAACTGTTGCAAAATATCCTCTCCCCTTAACAGTGTTAAAGTGTGTCTGAGAAAGATGGGCAATCTCATCTCATGTAATTAACTGCTTATGGAAATCTGCTGGAGGGTCAGCTTTGGGTCAGTTCCAACTCGATGGTACCAAATAACGGTAGTGTTAAAGCATAAAGATGTCACTTAGAAGACTGAAATATGCCTGAGGCAAATCATGGTGTTTTCAACTACCTCATAAGCATGTGGAAGCCTTAATAATGAGTAAGAAAAACTGTTAAAACAGTTCAGAAGGTCTAGGGGTGGTTGGGTCTGATATGCACTAACTACACAAATGGTTATAGTTCCAATTAAGAGCATCAATAACACACAAGATGATTCTTAGGAAGTTAGGAATGCTTTCATGCCCCTGTACCTTATTCTACAAATTTTAGCACCAATAACTTCTCTCAAGTCATAATAACCAGATGTGCAAAGAACAAAGGCCTCACAAGACACATGGACGAAACTTACTATTATGAGGTTTTGTGTTTTTGTGGGGTTGTTTTTTTAGGTCAAGGTCTTGAGCACTTTATGATTTATTCTGTACATCACAGAGACCATACAATGATTTAAAGGAAATGTGGCTTTATAATCTCTTTGGAAAAATAAAAAAAAAATAACAGGTAAAGTACATTTGGAAAAAATAGATCATAGAATATTTGAAAGTTCTTATGGATGACATATGTCATAGACTGACCACTAGTTTTGGCTATTGTCCCCATTATGTGTCAATTGAGATTAATGATTTTTTTATGATGCAATTTTCTTATATATGAGATGGGTGGACTGGTAGTATTAGAACTTATAGTATAGCATTAAAAGGGAAGCAACAGGTTATAATTCAAGTCAGATACGCACAGAATGCAATTCTTCTGGTATGAAACTTTGTTTTAGGCATGCTTGCCATCAGGTTTTTCCCTGACCTTCAACCAGTATCCTGGCTCTGGGCCCTGTTTTGAAGCTCTGAAGTGATTAAAAAGCTTTTAGTCATTCCAGGGATGTGCTCCTACCCTCATCTCTTTTCTAGTAACTTAGCTCTGGCTCTGTGGGGCAGTTCACAACTGTCTCTCATCAGTCCCTGGTTCTCTCCTATCTCTGCTACTGCTGCTGCTCTTATCTGGGTCTTTTGGATCAATCTCTATCTCAAAATAATAAACTATATTCTTTGCTTCATCTTGATGACAGCAAAATTTCTCTTTTTTGTCACTGAATATACTATTTAAAGTCTATTCAGACGGCAAAACTGACTAATGTTCTTGCTAGTAGTCTACACAATTTTCTTGCACTATCCCAAAAGATGTTACTTACCTTTTTTTAATTTAAATTATTAGAAAGTTTTCTAATCCTAGTAGAGTCACAAACATCCTGCATATCTATAATTCTACCTAGTCATGTAGTGAAAGCCAAATTCAGTGATTACAAAATCCACATATATCATGACCAGAAGAATGAAGAAATCTGTCTTGAAATAAGTACAACCAGAATGCTCCTCAAAGTCATAAAGGCCCAATTTGTTCTCAAATATTTTGTTCATGCTTTCAAGGAAGGAGTAGCTCCTGGAAAAGTACATTTGTTGTTAGTTTGGGCTGTCAGATTTAGTACAACTCGCAGCAACTCTATGAACAACAAATCTGAACTCTGTTCTATTCTGTGCCATTCTCACAATCTCGGAAACACTGGGGCCCATTGCTACAGTAAGAGTTAATCCACCTGGTTGAGGGTCTTTTTATTTTTTGCTGATCATTCCCCTCTCCAAGCATGATGTTCTCGTCCAAGAAATAACCTCTCTTAGCAACATACCTAAAATATTAAAGGCTTAATAGATCATAGAAATATTACTTTTCTAGGTAACCAACATGTTGTATAATAATTTCAAACATTCCTAGGTATAATATTGAGCCATTTAACTAAAATCCTTTTAATGAACAGGGAAATGAATTGACTTTAATCTAGAGACAGCACTGGTGACATAGTCCTTTGAGAATTGTGATTGTAATCCAAAGATCATGTTTCTCTGTGATTTCAAATCCACCAGTGGCTCCACTGGACAGAGATGGGCAACCTTTTAACATACTGTTTACAGCCTTGGTAACTTAATAGAGGGCAAGTTATGAACCATTTCCAATTTGATGGCAATGAAAAAAATGAATTCTAGATATAAAACTACACTTCATGCAATTGATGATATTTAAACATAAAGCAACTGTATGTTCTATTTCAAATGGCATCTATGAATTCTATATACTTCTATGAATTTAGTTTAGTAATTAGTTTCTTACTAAAATGCAGATTTCTCAATTTTATGACATTGAAGAAACTCTATTATAAATTAATGAAGGATTATTGATTGTGCACTGTTTACTTGGATTTGCATATGTATAATATTAGGTAAGAGGCCCAGCAAGTGACTTTTGATCTTATGCTAGAATTTTAATGCTACATTAATCATACTTTAGACAAGTTCAAAGGGATCCATTTATGCATGTCTTTTTGTAATTATAAATGACATGGATTACAAGTTTACTCCCACTCTGATACAACTCATATCAATATGTTCTTAAACATAAGTATATTACGAAATAACGAAGTGGTTTGTATGTATATGATGTGTAAATGTCACAGAGTGTAATCCCAAGAAATAAGATTTTGGATAAGAAAAAAAGTATGTTTATTGTGTTAGATTACGATATTTGTTAAAACTTAATCCTATCATGTACAAAATAAGAAAATCTCCCCTCTTTTTTGCTTTATTCCAAAATTTTCCTACAAAATCAAGCAACTACCTGTTTCCCCAATGCCTTATTTTATTACAGAATTGTTTTATTTAACTTTTCTTTCAGTTAATTCTTGCTTCACATTTCCTTGTTACTTATTTTTCCATTCTTTCATTTTCAAGTTTCTGTGTCTGTTTCTTTATTGTATATCTCATATTGGCCACTTAAATATATATCTTGAAAATCTATTTTATTTAACTTATCTTTGTTTCTATATAGAAGTGTGACTGCATTAGGACTTATTTTGCCATTTTTATTTCATATTGTCCACTTATTTTCTCATTTTTTTGTTTCTTTTTTTCCCCTACCCTCAGGCATTCACAACTTAATGACAAAGTTAAGTATATAAATCAACCTCCAAAAATGCAGATAAGTCAACTATAGCTAGCCTTCTTTCGGCCCTATATCTGCAGGGTACACATTAAAAAGTAACAGCAGTCTAGCTCCAGAGGCTTTGAAAAATAGTGTCTTCTTTACTATTAGTTTCTTTAAAGGAATACCAGTGTAGACTCATAATCAACCTCCAGGATAGATTTCTAAATTCTCCTTTGTACATTTCTCCTTCTTTTATAAGTTTCCCACACAGAGAAATTGCTAAAAGCCTTCTCTCATTTTTTTCTCTGTGATTTCGTAGACTTCATCTCTCTACATAGCAAGGTAACATAACCATTCCATGACAAGTATCTTTCATTAAACATTTTTTGCCTTTTTAAAATTTGTTCCCTTAAAAAGTTTATATGCAATTTATTTCTCACTATTCTTCATTCACATTGTTTGATACACTCATTCTCATGCATTAAGTTTTATAAAATTAATCACCATTGCACCTTGCCCATCATTGCCCTGTCTTTTCACTCAGATCCTTCCCATTTCCTCTCCCAATTCCCCTCCCCACCAGAATGTGCTTCTCTATAAATTCACTCCTAGCCATCCTCAACCCTCTGCTTTCATCCTCCACCCCGCCCCCCAGGCCTTTAGTTCCCATACGTATTTTGCTATTTGTTCTTCTATTTTCACAGTAATTACTTATGCAGTATTTGTCCTTATGGGACTGAGTTAGTTCACTTAGCATGATGCTCTCTAGCCTCACTCAAATTATGGAGTTGTTGTTGTTGTTATGTGCCATTGAGTTGTTTGCGACTCATAGCGACCCGATGTACAAGAGCCCTAAAAGCAAAAAAAAAAAGAGCCCTAAATGCCTTTCTATCCTGTGCCAACCTCACTGTCTCAAACACATTTAATATCACTCTACTCACAGAATCGATCCATCTCATCGAGGGTCTTCCTCTCCTGTGCCATCCCTTCACTCTCCCAAGCATGATGTCCCTCTCCAAGGACCAGTCCCTCCTTGCAACATGTCCAAAGTATGTCAGATGTAACTTCAGAATCCTTGACTCCAGGGAACAGTCTGGCTTCACCCTCTCCAGGACGAACCTGTTTGTTCTCCTAGCAGCCCATGATATATTC
>NW_006399806.1:15542080-15545933 GCF_000299155.1 Elephantulus edwardii
AACAACAACAACAACAACATTCTAATCAGGTTTTCAATGCGGACAGAAAGTGGGATGGAGCTCCCCAATTAAAACAAGCTTTGAAGGAGGAGTGGCATCTACTTCCGTAATAGCTTGCCTCCAGAAACCCTATGAACCTTGAGAGAGGATGAGAAACATCCAAACTTTGAGGACTCTCCTTCATAGGGTCGCTATGAATCACCTACAACTCGACGGCACTTAACAACAACAACAATCAGGTTTTAATCTGAATAATTATTTTTAAATACTTATTCCTTATCTCAAACGGAGGATTTAGTTCCTGGTCTTACCAATTGCAGACTTGGTTATGTGAGTTTATTTGGCCAATTACATGTTGTGTTTGGGGTTTTGTTGCTGTTGTTGTTGTTAGGTGCCATCAAGTTGAGTATGCCTCATAGCAACCCTATGAACAAAAGATCTTAAACCAGTGCTATCCTATGCCATGTTCACTCTTCTTGAGACACAATAGCCCATTCTATCAAACACCATGTCAATCCACCTGGTTTAGGGCTGTCCTCTCCTTCACTGACCCTCCATCCTTCCCAACATCATGTCCTTCTGCAAGGAATAACACCTCCTCGCAACATGCCCAAAGTATATAAAGGGAAGCCTCATTATTTTTGCCTCCAAAGAGCACTCCAGCTTCACCCTCTCCAAGACTTATCTGTATTTGGATATACATCTCTATAAATTCTATGGTTGGCTGTGAAAAATGTTGTAATATAAAAGCACAAATTAGATAATGAAAGAGTAGATAAACAGCTGTTATGGGGAAAGTTGGGAAAACTTCATGGAGGCAATATTTAAACAAATACTAAGCAAGAAAGGACTCAGTGAAATATTTGGCATAAAGTAACTAAAACCACTACCCAATTGCTGGCAGAAGTAAATGGTAAAGAAAAATATAAGGACAATAAAGGAGCATTTTAATACTTGGACACATGCGCAAATAACTTTGAATTGAATTGTACTTATTAGACATTTCTATTCTACTAGAGATGTTAATGAAAAGGAAGAAAATTCCTAATAGACTCTGTAGCTCACTTGCATAGTAAGTGACTGTAGATAACATTATAGCTTAAAAGAGTAATCTCAAGAACATGGAAGCAGCCCAAATCTCCAATCACAATCAAATGGATTGAGAAATTATGATACATTCACATGAAGCAATACTACACAGCATGCAGAAGCAGTGATTTTTTGAATTATCATATAACTTAGGAGGGACTGGAGAGCGTTATGCCAAGTGAACTAACTCAGTCCCGTAAGGATAAATGCTGTATCAGATCATTATTGTTGAAATAGATAGCTAGTAAAATATCTATGAGGATCTAAATAGGGGAGGAATGGAGAAGAAAGGTGAGGATTGGGTGGGAGGAGTTAATCATAGGGTCACACAATATGATGGGTGGAGGAAGGGGTGGGTAAAGGAAATGAGATAGCTCCAGCGTGAAAAGAATTGTTTATAAACTTTGTAAATAAACTAGTATAAAATTTAAAATTTTGTTTGAAAAAAAGAGTTAAATGACAGAGATAAATGACTGGGTTCTCAGAGTCCTATTGCTGCTGTCATGATTTACCACTCTTCTAGCAGCAAAAACAAAGCATTGAATGAGAAAAACAAGAAGCATAAAAAGAAGATGAAAGGAAAATAATCCATGTACCAAGAAAGAAAAGGTCACAGCTCAACCATTTCAGGACCTAACATGTGATGAAGAACCAAAAGCCCTGAAGGAAGCAGCCAAGATACACAGTGTGTATTCACAAAAATCTAGACTCCAGGATTTAATGAAATGCTAACTGAAGAGGCAAAAAGTTATGTTGCACTGAACATGCTTGCTTAACTATGCCAAGAAATTTAGAATGCCTGGTCAACTGACTGGAAGAGGTCCATATTGTGCCTATTCAAAAAAAATTACAGAAAATAAGAAAAATATCAGAACACAGAAATGATAAAAAAACTTCAATACTATCATGTTTTTGTTACATGCTGTTGAATCAAAACCAACTCAGCGTTGACCTTTCAGTTGATTTTCAGAGAGTGTTAATTGGATGAGAAGAGATTGTCTTTCACCTGTAATTACTATCATACACAAGTAAAATCCTGCTGAAAATAATTTAAAAATTTTAGAAGCAATACATTGATAAGAACCTGCCAGTACTCCAGTCTGGATTATAGGACATAAAATGATGGACAGGATTTATGACATCAGATGGAATTTAGCAGAAAAGAGAATATCAGAAAGATATTTACCTGTATTTTATCAACTATACAAAAACATTCAACAATATGAATCATAGCAAATTACAGATAACATTTAGAAGAATGGTAATTCCAAAATGCTTAATTGTGCATATACAGAAACTGTGTTCAAACCATGAAGCAGTCATTCTAATAGAGCAAGAGGATATTTTATACTTTAAAATTAGAAAACATATGAATTAAGATTGCATTTTATCTCCATACTTGTTCTATTTGTGTGCTGAGCACATAATTTCAGAAAATATGCTGTATAAATATGGTCATGTTATCAGAATTGGATATGCAAATGACACATTTCATCCTAAAAATAAAGAAGAAATACTGATGAAAATAGAAGATGATAGCCATTAGTATGGATAACAACTTAACATCAAGAAAGCAAAAATTCTTACAGCTAGATCAATAAACATTATGATAAATGGAAAAAATATTGAAGTTGTCAAGAAGTTACTAAGAAATCAAATTAATTATTGTACGAGGCAAATCTGCTGCCAAGGATATTTGTAAAATATTAAAGAAGAAAGATGTCACTCTAAAGACTAAGGTATACTTATTCCAAGATTTGGTATTTTCAGTTTCTTGGTAGATGTATAAAAATTGGACATTGATTAAGGATAAACAAAGAATAATTTATTAAATTCTTAATTATTATTAAATATTATTTTTGTATTAAATACAAGCTGCCAAAAAAAGCAAAAACATCTGCCTTGGAAGGAATGTAATCTTAGGAGCAAGAAGATCCAGCAAGACTTCATTTCATACACGCTGGACAATCCTAGAGAAAGATACCAAGTTTGGTAAAGCAGAGAGTCCAGGAAAAAGGCTGTCAATGAGATGCCTTGACATAGGGGCAAAGACAATGGCTCATATACCGCACTGAGTGTGAGACTGGTAGAGGATTAGACAGTGTTTCGTGTGTTGTACTTTGTGTTGCTGTGATGACACATAACAACCAGAGTGACTCAAAAGAACACAAATGTATTTCCTTAAATTCTATAAGACATGTGTGGACAGGGATTATTCTTTTCGAAAGGCTTTAGAGCTTACTCCCACGCACACAGCTTTTTCAGTTTCTAGAGGTCATTTACCTTCTTTGACCCAGGGTTCTTTACTTCCTGTTCAAAATCTGCAAATTCGAACCAAATCCAAATATTGTCATCTCGCCAACACTCATTTCTGATTCCCTCTTACCCTTTTAAATTTTTTTTTATCTTCATAGATTTTTTTTTTAATTTAGTTCTAGTTTGTCAGAGGATTGCTTTCTTCATGTTTCCATTTACCATTCTGTAATGTTTTGTGTTTCTTGATATAGGGGATATTTTTTCCATGATTCATATCTATCATAGGTCTCTAACAAAGATAAACTCTGTCCCTCTTTCACTTTTTTTATTATTACTAAATTTTATTAGTTTTAATGAACATTTACAGAGATTTTGGGTTTTTATTCATTCATTGTTGCACTGTTTTCTCTACCCTCCTCCCCAGTTCGTTCTTCTTTCCCCCCCCTTGAATACCTGTTTTAATTGTTCAATTGCCACAGTGCTTGTCAAAGCCAGTTCTGATTAATCT
>NW_006399806.1:15547344-15549480 GCF_000299155.1 Elephantulus edwardii
AACTCAAAGGCATCAATTCTCTTTCTATCATCCCTATTCACTGTCCAACTCTCCAATGCATAGCATGTAATTGCAAAGACTATAGCCTGGATAAGGCACACCTTAGTCTCCCGCCTGATATTGTTGCACTTCAGTACTCTTGAGAGGTCCCTCAGAGCTGACTTTCCCAATGCAATTCATCTCCTGATTTCCTCGCTGCTCTTACCAAGAGTGTTGACTGTGGAGCCAAGCAAAGTAAAACTGTTAACTATCTCAATCTCTTCTCCATCCATACTGATGCTGCCAATTGGCCCAGTGGTAAGAATCTTTGTTTTCTTGATATTGAGCTTCAATCTATATTGAAGACTTAAGTCCTTGACCTGTTTGCAGCAAGCACTTCAGGTCATTCTCAGTTTCAGTGAGCAGGGTTGAGTCATCTGCATAACGCAGGTTGTTGACGATTCTCCCACCAATCCTGATGCCACATTCCTCCTCGTACAGCCCAGTGTCTGGGATGATCTGTTCTGCATATGGATTAGAAAGGTATGGAGACAAAATACATCCCTGATGGACCCCTTTCTTGATTTTGAACCATCCAGTATCTCCCTGCTCTTTTAAAAATTATTGCTCCTGAGTGCTGCATTACACTTTTCTCATAGCTACTTTTCCTTTCCTTTCTGGATTACCTAAATATATCATATTTCTAACATATATTCACAGACTTCATATGTTATATTGGCTCTGGAGAAAGTCAATTAGATAGAAATGTGTCAATAATTATTTTTATAACTTGTGGTTGCTGTGAAGCTGAACACTGTGACCCTGATGTGTCAAATGCCATAATGGTTACCTATAGAGGACAGTGTTTGGTGAAGCTCTCCGATTAAAGCAAACTTGGTAGCAGGAGTGGAATCCACTTCCATAATCGCTTGCCTCTGGAAATCTTATGAACCTAGAGAAAGGATTAAAGTCACACAAGTGTTTAAGACTTTCGTTCATAGGGTTGCTATGAGTCACCTAAGACTCGATGGCACTTAACAACAACAACAACAACACAATATTGATTTATTCGATTAATTAAACAATAACAATTCTCAAAGTCCCTTTCTTCCAACAATTTGAGTGTTCTGTATATTTTCCTGTTAATTCCAACATTATCTTTGGAAATCAAGAAGATGAATGACAGCTAGTATCCCATTCTTCAGAAAATGAAGTCAAGGCTCAGCGATATTTAATTATTTATCCTAATTTATAACCATAGATAAATCAAGAGCAAAAGCCATGATTCAAACTATTAAATTGTGGATGTAAAACTCCAAGTTCAGGTAGCATAAGAAAATATCACTAACAATTAAATAATTCTAATAAAATAGAGGGGTTCTCCCACACTTTGCTTTTAAATTCTGATTAAAAACAATCCTGTTTAAAAATAATTATTCTAATCAGGATCAGATCTGACTGGTACAGGAGGAGATTGCCCCTCCTTCTCCAGTAGACCATCTGGTAGATTTGAACTGCATACCTCTGGGATTGCAGTGCAGCTTCTTGCCACTAGACAGGAGTTCTACAGGACACATCACCATCCCTTCAGAGACAGTATAAGTAAACTTAAGAGACATTGGAAACAGGAAGAAGGAAAAAAAATCTCTCTGACAAGCTGTCAGGTCATGGGTCGGACAATAGGAGATGAATTAATTCTGAAGGCATTTGGTAGAAGTGAAGTGGTATCCTGCTGGAGGGTGGAGCTGGGAAATAAGTGGGTCAAGGCACGGGGCTAAGGGCAGGAACTACACTGTAACTAGTGGTCAACTCCAAAATGAGGGATTTATCTTTCACTACTCCACAAATTGCTGTCTGGCAGATACTCCTCTAAATCTAAACATTCAGATTAAGACAGACTAGGAAGAAGGATTGGCCATCCACTTCTGAAATGGCAGGCCTCTGAAAACACTTTGTACAACACAACACACGTAGATGAACAAAAGGGCAACCTAGGTAAAACTGTCAAGCATGGAAATACAAAGGAAGAGGAAGAGTTGTAAGCAGACACTAGTGATTGGAACATGAAATGTGAGAACCATGAATGTAGGAAAATTAGAAATTGTTAAGAAAGAAATGGAACGCATAAATATTGGCATACTAGGCATTGGAGAGATG
>NW_006399806.1:15556040-15569497 GCF_000299155.1 Elephantulus edwardii
GCTGTGGCTTTCAGGGTGAAGGTCTTCTCTCACTACTCTACAGGGCCCCTTTGGCAGTAGGAAACACATAGACTGTTATGGAGATTGATTTTGGAATTTAGATGCACCCTCTTTCACTTTTAAGGATGTTTGTGATTACTTTGGACACATTTCAATAACCTGAGGATAATATCCCTGTGTTTGGAAATCTCTGGTGGCCTATTCTGCCGGGAATTGCATAGTTAATTCAAGGGCACCACCTCTGTGGCAGTTCAAATTCATCAATTGCTTGGAGGAAGATCTGATAATTAGCAATTTTAACTTAATCTGAAAATTTAATTCTATTTTGTACTATGATCTACTATATCCATGCATTCCAGGGAATAGAAAGTTAGCATTTGATAATATTACTATCCTTCTACCATATGAAGTAATTCTGGTTTCCAGTCATTATCAAGGTAACTGTGTAATAACATTCCAGAAGATAATCTGGTGAGCATATGTTGATATGACCTGTAATAAGGTACGTTCCCTTGTCCTTCAAAGTGGGCTCTTAGCTCCTAGCTAAGGCTCAGAAACAAGCTTTACTCTACTGCTCTACAGATCTTAAAAATGAAGTCAATTTATTCCAAGGGCTGCAGCACAAGCTTTGCCTGTTCCTTTCTGATTGACTCTTGAAGTTTTATTTATGTAACCTTGCTTCCCAAAGCAGCTACATGACTAAGTACCTTCTCTCGACAGAGCTGAATACATGAAGAAAGATTACATATGGTGGCTGCCACTCTCAGGCTCCTGGAACCAAAATGGAAATCAAAATCTCCTTCTAAACTTCCCCCCAGTCCTGGAAGACAACATGAAGTCTAACATCAGAGGATGAAAACTGTCAGAAATTCCTCCAAAGCATTAAATGATACTGAAGTGTTATCTTTTTCTTAAAATATTTGTAACATAAAAATATTCTTGACTGCAGTTAATTTCAGTTATCAAAAGAATCCAAAAACAGAGAAGGGATTTAACATGTAAATTACTTTGTTGTATTTGCATCAGGTAAAATGGTCTAACTAAATCAAGACAAATGACTGTGCCTTAAATTCATCCCAGATTTATTGCATGTGTTATATTTCATTATCAACTTATTTCATTATCTAGTAGAATTATTCAATATTAACATGCTCACAACCCCCCACAAATATTTTTTTTCTTTAGTGCTTATGAGGGCTTTGTTTTTAGATTAGGTTTTGATTAATGTGGGCTGATTACTAAAGGACCTGCAAGATAATAGCATGATTCATACAGTGAGTAGGAGGTATGTACAAAAAAATTCAGTAAAAAGAGCTGAAAAGGCTGATATGACCTAAGCTAGTCTTCTTAAACATGCATACACACACAAACACACACACACACACACTTCAAAACAACCTTAGAATTTCCAACTAAATCATTTCATCTCTAATATTAGGTAAACAAAAACCTTTCAACTCTTGAGAAACTAGCTTCCATATCAAGGTCTATCAAGATCAATAAAACGTGACTATTGGACTCAGTTCAATTAATTCCCTCCTAAAATTGAAATATGTCCTGTGTAGCAACCCAAATTTCTCCCTTGACCATTGTAAATACTCCCCTGTCCTTTACACAGGCATCTTCAAGATCCTGTCAGTCCACTTTGTATTATACCTTTCCAGACAATTATACCTTTCTGAGGGATCATGTACACCGTATTTTATAGTAATCCAGGTGAAATCTAACTACATTATGTACAAAAAGACCATCTTTTTGATTTATGCTGTGTTTCTCTAGAATCCTGTTTGCTTCTTTCAACATAGAATTATAGTGGATATTGAACCATGGGGAATAGTTTTATAATAACTTCCAAATTTATTGATAACTCCTGATTATTTACTCTAAGGCCATTGTTTTCTTTTCACCCCCCCCCCAATTTTGTGCTCTTTGTGTTTGAGCTAAATTTTAGGTGTATCTTAGCAATAGCACTAACTGATTAAAATTTTTTTCAACTTTTTATTCCTTCTTTTGCACATTAAATGTAGTATCTATATTCATTTTTAAACCATGATAAACTGCTTTGCCTATAGTTGTCTACATTGGGTAAGAATTGGTGAAATACTTGAAGTGAGTATAAAAGCAGCTGAAGAAAAGCTTTTGGTGGGGGAAAAATAAAGTAACTGTATCAATAAACAATAAGAACAATAAAGGGAATATATTTGCTTTATTCTTTCTTTCCTACCATCATCCCTGGCTTGCCAACAATATTGTTCCATTATTTTCCTCTGATCAATATTAACTTCTCTTCAAACCTTTACCTTTAGTTGGCCTCATCATTCTCTGATCAGGTCTAGGAAGGAGAAAAGCAATATATGTGAATAACACATAGAACTGTATCTGTATTTATATGAATAATAAAAGTCAATATGACTATTTTAAATTCTAGTATTTTCAATATAAATAGGGCATAACTGTTAATAATGTGCACAGGAAACCAATGCTCTTGAGGGGTTGCGTGGTTTTCATAACACTATAAAAATGATGTTGTATTTGGATTAAATGTGGTACAGTTTAAAGATAAAAATAGGAATGTAATTATAGTTTCATATATCAATTAAAATATAAGTTAATATTTCCTCCCTTACCACATCTCACAGGAGCTCTGGTGGCATAATTCAGAGGGAATTGTGCTGTTAACCCAAAGGTGGTGTCTTTCTGGGGTTTGAATTCAACAGCAGTTCCTTGATAAACAGATGGCAAATCTTCTCCCCTGAGATTTACAGCCTCTGAAAACCTGGTAAAAGGTCAGCTATGAATAATTTCCTACTGGACAGCAATAAGTTATGAATCTACCTTCTCCCAGTAGTATTATACTGAATAATGAAAAAAACTGAGTCCTCTTGCTTTTCCGTTTCTATAGACTGAAGGAGTAAGGAACTGCTCTGCAAATCAAAAAGCATGCAGTTCAAATCCGATAGCTTCTGTAGACAAGAAAAACAAGCAATTTCATCCCATGTGATTTACTACTTCCTCTAAATACCAACTAGAAGTTCTTCTGATTCAACAATACATTACAGCAATATAGACTGAAGAAGAGTCTGTAACAAAAGAACTTTTCAAGGGAGTGATATCAGTAAAGCTCAAACTTGAAAAGAGTACTTATATAGGAGGTGGTTTTGCTAGAGTGCCTGGAATCTGTATACATAAACCCTCTCTGTTTCAATGACCAGGGTGCTAGAGAAAGCCATATAACACCTGGAGGTCACTCAAACACTGGAATGAATATTATACTTTACTTGGGAAGAGTCTTCTTATTAGCTGCCTTTCTTGATTTTGTCCTATAAATACCCTTAGAAATCAGTCAGTAAACTAATTCTTTTATTTGTCCATTTGACCGGAAGCTTTCCTTTGCCTTACTCAATAACTCCTTGCAAACAATTTCCTGCTTTATCAATTACTCACTTATATAATACAAAATTGAGAGACATGAATATGTAAAGTTATACTTGAGTAAAACTGAGTGGAATCAGTCAGGTATCTCTTCAAAAATACGTAATAGGTATAAAAGGAACAAGGATATCACTATGGGAAGGAATGAGTTAAATCAAAATGAACTCTACAAAGTAGAACTGGTCCCATTAATAACATCCACAGTACCAAACAAATAGCTACAAGGTCAGATATGGTCTGCACATTTCTACATCTACTTCTACTAATCATTGGACCAGATGTTTGTTCCAAAGTCAGGCTTGACTTTACTCATAGTTGTGGAATTTATTAAGGAAATAAATTAAGGGCTGGGTGAAGGGAAGGATAACACACAGTGAAATTTCAGAAGTTCTGAGCTGGTTAACATCAAGATCCAATTCCTCAATTAGTTTAGACAGCTTCTCAAACAAGTGGAAGTCCAGGTTTAGTCAAGTAACACAAATGCAAAAAGCCTCTATTTCCTCAATTGTACAAGCAAACTTTGTCTCATAACAGTCACAAGTCAAGAACTGTTGACTCTGACTCCATCCCCAGGTTTCCATCAGACTACACCTTGCCACTGGAGAGAGGATGAAAGGCACCCAAGCGTCGAGAACTCTCCTTTATAGGGTCGCTATGAGTTGCCTACGACTCGACAGCACTTAACAACAACAACAACACCTTGCCAGAGGTTTTCTCTAGTCTGGCCAATTGCCTGGCTTATGTTGGCCTCACAACTGTTGATGAAGTAGAAGATGTTGATCATCAATGAACCAGCTGTTCACCATTGAGGCAACTGGAAATCACACCACTAGAAGGGGCTAAGGGAATGGCTAAAATAACAAAAAAGCCATTTTCAAATACAGTATGGGAACACAGAATTATATATTAATTAATATCTTTGTTGTTGTTGTTGTTATGTGTCATTGACTCATAGTGACCGTATGTACAACAGCTATGAACCCTGCCCTATTTTGAGCCAGTCTTACTGACTCCGACATTAATCCTATTGCCCCAGTTATCATGTCAATAATCAATCTCATGTGTGTTATTGCTCTCCTGCATTGTCCCTCCACCCTTCCAAGCATGATGTCTTTTTCCAAGGATTGTTCCCTCCTAGCCACATGTCCAAATTATGTAAAAGAGAGCTTCAAAATCCTTGCTTCCAAGGAGAACCTTGGTTTCATTCTCTCCAAGACAGACCTATTTGTTCTCCCAACAGTCCATGATATGTTCAAGACTCTTATCCAGAACCACAGCTCAAAGGTATGAATTCTTCTGCTGTCATCCTTAGTCATTATCCAGTTCTCTCTGAAGCATAGCCTGGATCATGTGCAGGTTAATCTCTAAACTGATGTTATTCCTCCTCAGCACTTTGGAGAGGTCCCTGACAGAAGACTTCCCCAATGTAATTTGTCTTTTGATTTCCTAACTGCTGGTGCCAAGAGTGCCCATTGTGGAACTGAGGAAGCTGAAATTGTAAACAACCTCAATCTCTTCTCCATCTATCATGGTGCTACCACTCGGCCTAGTGGTGAGAATATTTGTTTTCTTGATGTTAATTTTCAATCTATATTAAAGACATATAAAGGTAATAAATACCTCTAAGTTACTAATAAAACATTAACTAATATGTTGTTTGGAAGACACTCTTTTCTAAATAAGGGATTAGCTGCTAATATACATCTAAATAAGAAGGCCTATAATATAATATCCTTACTTTCACTCATGGCATAGCAATGCTAAATTGCTTTCAGAAAATCCTCTCATCTTATATAACTGGGTGTTTCTGTCATCACAGGAGTCTAGAGCGAGGGCTGCATGGTGGAGGGGACCTGGGGGGGGGGGGGTTGTGGAACAATGAAAGAATCTTTTACTTTTTCATAATTTTTGACTCCTGTACTTATAACTTGTTAGTCAAATTTGTGTCTTCTAGGTTGCAACACCCCCATGATACATCTTCAAGAATATGAACATGTATGGCCAAGCACAATCAATGAGTGCATCTAAATTCCAAAATCAATCTCCATAATAGTCTATGTGTTTCCGACTGCCAAAGGGGCCCTTTAGAGTAGTGAGAGAAGATCTTCACCCTGAAACCCACAGCGTCCCTTTTCAGCAGGAAGTAGCTAAGAGAATACGCCATCCCCCTTTCCTTATGACTCAGGGTGAAGTCTCTCTCAGGGAGGAGTGATAGGGAATGGCAAAGGACACACTGACAAAGAAGATTAATCAGAACTGGCTTTGACAAGCACTGTGGCATTTGGACAAGAACAAACTGGGAGGAGGGTAGAGAGAATGGTGCAGCGGTGAATGAATGGAAACCCAAAATCTCTGTAAATGTTTATGAAAATTAATAAAATATAATTATAGAAAAAAAAACCAAAAAAAGAAAATCCTCTCATCTTTGATTTTGATTTACCAAATCAGTATTGCTCTTATTTAATTTTCTTAAGCCAATTATGATTCACAGAGACAACAAGTGAAATAATATAATTTTCCCATGGTGTTTTTCCTGGCTAAAATTTTCACACTAACATATCACCAGGTCTTTACCCCTCAGAACTACTTGATGGGTTCAAATTGGCAACATTCCTTTTGATGAGCAAGCAGTCAAGCATTTAGCTGTCGCCCCTATCATTGCTCCTTGTAATAATCATTGTGTCAATCATTCTTAATTAATCTCTTTATTGTCATTGTAAAATAATAAAGTATTTAAATACTATTGCACAAAGATATGTAGCACTAGCTTCAAATAAGATCTTGATACATACATAAATATTATAACAAAGTCAACAATATCCTGAAAAAGAGAAGAGAGGTAACATGACAAGTTAAAATCACAGGTTCTGGAGTGATACAACCTCAGTTAGAATTCTAGCCACTTGCTACCAGTATCATTATGTGCTAGACATTGCATTGAAGACATTGGAAACGTTATCTATATTCCATAGTGTGCTTGTTTTCTTTCTCTGTTGTGCCTTCTGTCTTTTGTACAAATTTTTCACTCTGCAAGATGTAAAGGGGCAAATAAAATGACATCTTTTCTGGAATTTTATTTGTCTGCATTCAGGAACATCGCCCCTCTCAACACTACTCAGGTATAATTAATCCATATCTCCTTTAAATATGTTTCCATTCAGTAATTAATGTATATACTGTGCTTATAAGCCTAAATAAAATATGAACTTCACAGAGTGATGCATAATTTTTATGTTTTTTTCTTGTAACCGGAACACAATATGTACTCCCTGTAAATAATATCAAGAGGCAATTGCATCTGGCAGTGAACTTAGAGTAGTAAGCGAGTGAGAAAAAATAGATTTTGAAACAGTAGAATATGGCTTACAGTGGTCAAAATTGCAAAAGGAAGAAAATGAATTTTTTTAAAAAATGCTCACTAGTAGGTGCATTGGGGAGAACAGAACTGACAATAGAACCAACAGCAGTAGGAAGAGGTTTTTCAGCTACAGTGCAGATGATTTTTCATTAAGATAATGAATTATTTAACCTGTGACTGTGTGCTAGATCTCAGAAAGAATATGTAAAGACATGAAAGGTAGGAAGCAAAATGAAGCACTGATCCAATCGTCTGTAAATGAGAAGAGATTGGTAGATCTCTATGTAAGAAAGAAGGTTAAATTAAAACGATATATCTTCATGGAGTGTCAGTTGTCTTGAATACTTAGAATTTGGATTTTTAAAAAATTTTATATTATTTTTTTCCTTATTAATTTGTCATTTCCTCTTGGGTCATTTACAGCCTCAAGAACCCAATGGTAAGTCAGATATGAGTTGTCTTCAACTTGTAATGAGTTTGAGAGGTCTTGAGTGGAAAGCACATATAGATTTTTTTTAAAAAAAGTAAGGAAGTTAAAATGTTCAAATTGAGTCTGAATATAATCCATAAGAGAATTGTGAACAGAGAACAACCTATTCTTTTAAATTTTTAAAACCTCCTCCTGGCTACTGAGAGAACAAATTTGCAATGAGAGAGCAATGGAAAGGGTAAGAACAAATGCCAGGAGGTCAGTAACGAAGCCAGTAAAGGGTCTCAGGCTAGAGAGGGTATTAGAACCAAGGAGGTCAAAAGAAATAAGATTGTGGATTTATTTGGAGGGTAAGGGTGATAGAACAAGGTGATAGAGTATACAAGAAACTTGAGAGAGAAAAAAATGTAGTTAAAAATGAATTCAGGATAAAAAAATTCTTCCAGCTTCTCTCCCCCACTTCCTGTAATACAAAGTTATTACTGATCATTTTGTTTGTGTGTGCATGTTTTTGGGTGTATGTGTGTGTTAGCCAGAAATGAAATAATGTTTTTAAAAATAACCTAGTATAGTACAAATCCTACTGCTCTTACATTCAGATACTATAATTTTTTAATAAAACCTAACACTTGGACCCGGTGCTTCATAATTTATACAAATATATCATGAGTTAAACAAAATAGAAATAATAGCATTCTTCATGAGAAAAATGTAGCTAATGTTATAAAATGTTAATACTCAAACCATTAAACTGTTCTGAGTTCATGTTTGTTGATTTATGAGTTATATTATAAAATTTCCTATGCATAGTGAAGAGGGAGAAAATGAACCTACCATACTGGTAAAACATTGTAATGAAGAAATCAAAGTCCACCCATTCCATTTTTCACACTGAGACTCAGCCTTATATGTAGGTCATTCGAACACACACTGAGTCTGTAATCCTACACACTTCATAATCAAATAAGTCTCAGCTTTTGATCATAGAAAGGACAGCACTTATGTCTTGTAAATAAAATTATTTCACTCAATTTTAACCAACACAAATGTACTGATTTGTTTAAGAAATAATACATTAAGTTTTTCCAACTATCTAGAATAGCAACTCAGGATAAATAACTTTTTAAAGGCATAAAGTAGTTTGCAAGTTCTTCCCTACTTTTTTCCTTTTTTTTAATTGAGATTTTAATTAGTTTATAGAGAACTTGGATTTCCATTCATTCACTGCTGCACATTTTCCTCCATGCCCACTCCTCCCTCCCCAATTCACTTTTTTAAAGAAAACAAACAAACAATTAGCTCTTTCATTGTTGTACAATCTCTCTGGCCCCAGTTCTCTTTACTATGCAGTTCTTATTCTGGACTCTTGTCATGCAAATCATACCTAATCATATATTTCTTTTAAGCAGCTTTTCCCCTCCTCTGTTTCAATGCAGTGTACTTTATTTATCCACTCTTTTCTTAGTTACCCCCAAACCCAATGACATTCCTGTTTATAACAGTGGCATTATGTAGTATTTGTCCTTTTGTGACTAAGATATTACACTCAGCATAAGGTCCTCCAGATTCACCTATTTCGTAAAACAATTCATGAGTTCCTTGTTTTTCAATGCTACATGGTATTCCATTGTGTGAGTATACCACAGATTCTCTATCTATTCATTTATTGACAGACGCTTGAGTTGTTTCCAGTTCTTTGCTATTGTGAACAATCCAACAATAAACATAGGTATGCCTATATCTGCTTGGGTGGCAGTTCTGGTTTCTTTAAGGTATATTTCCAGTAGTGGCATTGTTGGGTCAAATGGAATTTCTATTTCCAACTTTTTGAGAAAGTTTCATACTGTCTTCCATATTGGTTGCACCACTTTACACTCCCATCATCAAGGAATAAGAGTTCCAGTTTGTTGTTTGTTGTTCTATTAAATTTTACTATTCTTATTGGGGTGAGATGATATCGCATAGTTATTTTAATATCAGACTTGTCCTTACCAAATACTTTTTTCCCAGTCTGTGATTTTTCCCAGTCAGGATTTTTGCATCTCTGTGAGAGATATTGGCATATCGCTTTCTATTTTAGTGGTGTCTTTACCTGGTTTTGGTGTCAAAGATATGTTTGCTTCATGGAATGAGTCTGGGAGAAGTCCATCTTTTTCTATTTTATGAAATAATTCATGTAGAATCAGTGATAGTTCTTCTCTGGATGTTTGATAAATTTCACTTGTAAAACCATCTAGTCCAGGGCATTTTTTGGCTAGAAGTTGTTTTATTACCTTTTCAATTTCTTCTTTTGTAATGGCTCTGTTCAGGTGTTCAATTTCAGTTTGTGTCAGTTTAGGTAGATAGTGATTTTCTAATTATTTATCCATTTCCTCTAGGTTTTCATATTTTTAGTATAATTTTCATAATATTACATTGTTAGCTTTTTTATTTTAATTGGTTCTGTTGTGACATTGGCCACTTTACCTTTTATTTGGATTTTTAGTGTCTTTTTCTTTCTTTTCCTTTGTTGGTTTTGCTAGAGTTTTATCTATATTATTGACCTTTTCAAAGAAGCAACTCCTATTTTTGCTGATGGTTTCAATTGTTTCTGTTTTCTATTTCATTTATTTCTTCCTTATTTTTTATAATTTCAGGTTTTTTTAGAGGGTGTAGGGTTTTCTTGTGGTTCTTTTTCAATTTCTTGAACATGTTGTGTTAGAGAGTCAATGCTCATTTTTTCCTGCCTTTAGATGGGTTTGCTTATTGCTATAAATTGGCCTCTGTTTATTGCTTTGGCTGTTTCACAAAGGTTTTTGGTAAGTTGTATTTTCTTTGTCACTTATTTCAAGAAACTTTTTAATTTCATGTTATATTTCTTCTAGGACACACTCATGTCCAAGCAAGATGTTGTTCAGTATGTTTTTTTTCCCCTCCTTTATCCTCTTGTTATTACTTTCTAATTTTGTAGCATTGTGGTCTGAGAAGACACTTTGTATTATTTCCAAGTTTTTAATTTACTGATGCTCATCTTGTGACCCAAAATGTGATTTATTCTGGAGAACGTTCCATGCACGCTGGAGAAGAATGTGTCCTGTGCTTTTTTTCTGTGCATTAGGCTATAGATATCTATGAGATCTAGTTGATTTATTGTGTGGTTTAATTCCTCGGTGTCTTTGTTGAGCTTCTTTCTGGCAGTTCTATTTTTTTTCTTGAGAGTGGGGTATTGAAGTCTCCAACTACAATAGTAGTGTTGTCTATTTTTCAGTTTTGTTAATGTTTGTTTTATATATTTTGTAACTCTGTCATTTGGTACATAGATATTTATTACTATGTCTCATATTCTATTTACCTTATAATGATTATGTAGCGATCTTCCTTGTCATTTGTGATGGTTTTTGCATTGCAATTTTTTTTATCAAAGATTAATATCACTGCTTCTTCTTTTTTCTGGTTGCCAATTGCTTGGTATATCCCCCCCCCTTTTATTTTTAGTCTTTCTTTATCTTCACTTTTCAGATGTGTCTCTTGTAGACAACATATTGATGGATTTTGGTTTTTTATCCGATCTGATACTCTGTTTTCTCTTCAGTGGTGCATTTAAACCATTCACATTCAGTGTGGTTATTGAGAGGCAAGGTTTAATTGTTATCATTTTGTTGAATTCTTTTCTGTGTTGTTGCTAGTTACATTGGTCCACCCTGATTTCTCTGGTACCTCTGTAAGAAGGACGTCTCTTAGTGTTTCCTGAAACACTGGTCTTGCTTTTTTTTTTTTTTTACAAACTCCCTTATTTCTGTTTTACTGGGAATATCTTGATCTCTCCTTCATATTTGATAGACAATTTTGCTGATGCACTATTCTTAGTTGAAAATTATGTTCTCTGTGTATTAGATTTTTTTTTCACTGTCTTCTTGCTCACATGGTTTCTTTTGAGAAATCGGCACTTAATCTTATTTGCTCTCCCTTATAGATTACTCTATTTCTTCCTCACTGCTTTCAGAGCTCTTTCTTATCTTTGGTTCTAGCAAATTTGACTATGACATACCTTGGTTTTTTTGTTGGGTCCCCCCACCTCCTTTGGGGTCTAGTCTATATGGTGTTCAATATATTCTCTCATTCTTTATTATGCCTGTATGCGTTCTTCTAGTAATTCATCCACAATTTTTTCAGAGGCTTTTACTTGATTCTTCCTGTCTGGGATTCTGATGATGCACGTGTTATTTCTCTTGATTGTGTCCCACATTATTCTTAGGTTTTCTTCTTTTTCTTTCCTATTTGATTATGTTTTTTGTTGAAGCCAATAATTAGTGACAATTCTGTATTCTATTTCATTGGTTCTGTGTTCCATGTCTTCAGCTTGGTTCATGTGTCCCTCCAGCATGTTGACAGTATCTGAAACATTGTTTTTCCAGAGTTTCTAATGTCTCATTTGTTTTATCTCCATTGTTTTGGATTTTTTTAAGTTTCCCCTGGTTCTTGCTTGCCGTGTCCTGTAATTCTTCAAGTTCGTCTTTCACCCATTGAAAATATTCAATCATTGTTCTTTTAAATTTGTGTTAGAAAGTTTCATCAGACTTTCTTGTGGGTGTTCAAACATAAAATTTAATATTAATAATAAACCAAATGCTATATCAGGATATGAGGAAGGTGTAATACAAGCTAGAATTCACTTTGTGGCACTAAGCCGTTCCTTAAGATTTTACATAATTCTTAGTTCATATTAACTGAATCTCTCACTCCTGAGATAAGCCTAAGATAAACAATAGATAAGAACAGGTCTTATTTACAAAAGACTTACACATGATCCTTTGTTTTTCTTTACTATTGCCTTGTGATTTTACTTTGTTTATCTTCTTGATGATTCTAAAAAAAAAAAATACCAAACAAACAAACAAACAACTTAGAATGGCATAGCATAGGGGCTGCCATTCTCTCAGCTCTTATCTCCCTGCCTTCACACTTTCTGGCCTGACCCCCATTCCTGTGTGTTCCCCTCTCTGCCTTTTCCTTTGGTCAACAATACTTTCTGGCTTTAGGAAATTCATTGATACTGTGTTACTTATGGGGTGACATCTTGCTTTGGGCTTGTGTAGGGTGTAAAGTAGCGTGCTTCTTAGATGACATTGCTGTGCTAGAGTTTTTCATACCTGTGGTGTTAGCAGGTTCTTGATCTAAAGTCAGTGCTCCAGATGAGGGTGGGTCAGATAGCCTGCCTGTGTTTCTCTCTGAACTTCTGATCCAAAGGAAGGTTCGCTCAGTTCAGGAGAGATAAGACCTGTGAAAGCAGCCTTTTCTGTCAGACAACTGTTGCACCTAGGTTAGTAAGTTGCTCCAGGCTAAAAACAGTTAATTGACTGGATGTGAGGAGATGCATGGTGGAGCAAGGAGATTCACACAGGACAGGCATACATGGAAATATACAGAGGGCAGAAGTGGATGCAGATCCATGTAGGGTGGGGGTGCACAGGGACCTGAATGGAAAATGAGGAAGCCTTGGTTTCCTCCTTGAGAACTAGGTATCCCACCTCAGTTGAGATAGCTGTCTCACTGTCTTCTTGAGCTTAAGGGTACCATGTGCTCAAGCAAAACAGCAGTGATCCTCACAAAGTACCTCACTCATATTCCAGCTTTCTTTCTCACTCTGAGCAGGTCGGCCCTGGTGGGACGCTCCAGGTCTGCATTGCTCCCAACACAATTCACTCTTTTTTCTGAAGGTGGTGCAAATTCAATTTCTTCCTAGTTGATCGTCTTCCATGGCTGCTGACAATGTGGCAATTCTCCACATTTTTTGAATGTCATAAATATACCTATAAATTGTCTTAGAATAGTGTTTAGTTTAAGTAGTCACTCCATTGTTTACAATTTATGTGAATTTGGGTTATTTCCCATTTCTAAATTTTTCGTATCCCTTTTGAAAAATGAAGATGATATTAAATAACAATTTACTGATAATATATGATGTACTAAACATCAGTTGAGTATTTATATGTATTAAATTTCATAAGAAGTACTGATGGCCTACTGGCAAGAAGCAGTGCTGTAATCCCGAAGGCATGTGGTTCGAGGCTACCAGCTGCTCCAAGGGAGAAGATAGGCAATCGCCTCCTGTGTGAAAAATTGCCTCTGAAAATCCACTGGAGGGTCAGCTCTGGGTTGGTTCCAACTTAATGGCACATAGCAAACACAGAAACAAAAGTTCTGATGAACAGTTGCACAGTTTGTAGATTAGGAAACTGAGTCATAAAGAAACTAAAT